>NC_057750.1:14513226-14520655 GCF_004010195.1 Chiloscyllium plagiosum
GCTGTCCACTACACCTCCAATTTTGGTGTCATCTGCAAACTTACTAACTGTACCTCTTATGCTCGCATCCAAATCATTTATATAAATGACAAAAAGTAGAGGATCCAGACCGATCCTTGTGGCACTCCACTGGTCACAGGCCTCCAGTCTGAAAAATAACCCTCCACCACCACCCTCTGTCTTCTACCTTTGAAAGATGGAGGACGGGAAAAATTTCTGGCTGTAACAGCTGCTCCTTTTTTTCAGGTATTTTAGGTGCTGGAGGTGATTTCCTCCAATTCCCGGAGCAGCAATTACTGTTTTATATGTTGTTGCATTGTTTTGGAACTTTGGGGAAAAAAAACTAATAGGTTCTTGATAGCTAGCTGCTTGGTTTAAATTGATTGACTGAATTTGAAAAAACTTGTCATCTTGATAAAAATGCTGCTTGGCTGTTCGATACAAAAAATTTCAATTCGGGCGCTTCCTGTGCACCTGCACTTTAAAGTGCTGTTCTGACATCTATTTTAACTCTAAGCACTGAAAAAAACACCATATTTTAAAGGGGCTTTCCCACGTTGTACAATTTTACAACTTCGCAATAATAGTTAGGAGCACGAAGAATCTGCAAAATGTGGATGTGAGACTTACAGCTTTGTTGAAGTATGTCAGAATAAAGTGAATATCTGAATGTTAGGCATAAGATCCAGTTGATAGAAGTGATGATGGCTGAGTGTTGACGTGGATTAAAATGATCATTGTTTGAGATTGGAGATGTTTTAGGGAAGATCTGACTTTTGAAGATGCATTCCCTGACTTTGGCCATTTGTGTTAAGATCATTGAGGTTTTCCAGCACTGTTCCCATGTGTTCAGGATCAGACTCTGGGCATTGCCCTCTGTTGCTGTCTGCTCTCAGTCACTTATGCTCATTTGTCTGAAGAGCCTCCCGGTTCCTTGTGGCAAGATGAGCTAACTCCTCCTTTCCACTTCCATTCTAAGGACCATCTATGAATCTCTTCCATATTGTTCCCTTGGTCCAATTTTTTTTCTTTTTCAGAAAATCTTTCCTATCTACCACAGTCAGAATGCACTCCCCTTTAGGGGCAAGCTAATTTTAATTAGTACCGGCCTCACTTGAACTCCTCAACAGCATGTCTAGTGCTGAGCTGTATGCCCCATTCAGTAAAATGAGAAGACAGCTTAAAGCTTGTGTGATGGCTTCCCCAATTCCATTGGCTGTAGGGTAGACACACATTGTAATGCCCTAGTGCCATTATCTGATTTTTAAGTTATAATGAGTACGATTGATCAAAAAAGATTTGCAAGGATAATACCAGAACTGAGAGATTATGTCAGCAAAACTGGGGCTGTTTTCTCCAGAAATGAGCTGAGAAGTGGCCCAACAGAACTTGTTAAAACTATGAAAGTTCAGCAGGGAAGAAGTTGGAGGAGGTGTTGCTGGAAATGGTAAGTCCAAAACTAGGAGTTGGCATCATAACAAGATCACCAATAAATTCACTAATACATATCAGAGAAACCTCTTTACCAAAAGGGTAGTGAGAATGTTGAACTCACTATTACAAGGAATTATTGAGATGAACAGCATCAATGCATTTAGAGAGATGCCAGAGAAGTACATGCAACTGAAAGAAATAAAATGCGGAATGGATGAGATGAAGTGGAAGGAGACTGATGTGGAATATTAGTACTGGAAAATTGAGCTGACTGGCCTGTTGCCTTTGCTGTAAATTCAATGTACTTGTATAGAGGTGAAACTACTGACTCAATACCGATTTGTCCCTGACTGTATTTATTATTTGAGAAGTAAGTATTCCTAACATTTAGAAGGGTAAGTTGGAAAGAGAGAGATTCTGGTTATACTGCAGCTTGTTACATCCTTGGTTTTTCCCAAAGTGCTTTGCAATCAAAGAGTTACCTTCAATGACTATAATATTTCAGAGGAGAATAAGGCCATTCAGATCATCAAATCTGCTGTACCATTCACTCATGGTTGATATGTTCCTCAGCCCCATTCTTCAGCCTTCTTCCCATTACCGTTGATTCCCTATTAATCAAGAACCTTTCTATCATCTCTATCTTAAATACACTCAATGACTTGGCCTGCACAGCCCTCTGCAGCAACCCTATGGCTGAAGAAATTCCTCCTCATCTCAGTTCTAAAGAGTCATCTCTTCCCTCTGAGGCTGTGCCACCAGATCCTAGTCATTGTCATTCAGCATGGAAACAGGCTTTTCGATCCAACTCTCCCACGCTGACCAGACATCCCAATCTAGTTCAGTCCCATTAGCCAGCATTTGGCCAATATCCCTCTGAACGTTTTCTATTCCTGTTCCCACTCAGATGCCTTTTAAATGTTGTAATTGTATCTACCTCCCATCACTTCCTCTGGCAACTCATTCCATACATGCAGCACCCAACGTTTGAAAAAGTTACCCCTTGAACCTTAAACTTGTACCCTTTAGTTTTGGACTCCCCGTCCTAGGAAAAAGACTTTGGCTATTCATCCTATCTCTGCTCCTCATAGTTTTATAAACCTCTACAAGGTCACTTCTGGGGAAAAAAGCCCTAGCCTATTCAGCCTGTCCCTATACTCAATCCCTCCAGACCCAACAACATCCCTGTAAATCTTTTCTGCACCCTTTCAAATTTGAGTGTGCAGTATTCACCAATGTCCTGTACATTCACAACACGACATCCCAAATCCTATACTCAATGTTCAGCCCAATGAAAGCAAGCGCTAAAGGACAATTCTCTTTTTTGGAGAGACTAGAACTAGAGAAGCAGTTTAAATACAAAGGATCTTCCATTTAAGACAAACAAGGAGAACATTTGTTGAAGTTGGAGTCTGTGGACTCTCTTCCCCAGGCAGCAGTGAAGCAGGGTCACTCAATACCATAAGTCAGAGGTAGAGAGATTCTGGAGTTAGAGAGTCCAGAGAGTATCACGGTAAGCAGGAAGAGAGATGAGAACACAACCAGATCAACTACAATATTTATCAAATGGCAGAACAGGCCAGAGGGGCTGAATGACCTATTCCTAATTTACGTTTGTACATAAGAACTGCTCCCAATTATTCCACATCCATAGTTTGTATATTTTTATCTTGAACAGGTTCTACTCTTTCCTTAGTTATCCATTTGCTCTTTATGTACTTACAATACCTTTGGGTTTTCTGGGCTCGAGCTAATATTTTCCATACCCTCTTTGTTTTCCTAATTTCCTTTCTAATTTAATTAGTTTATCTTCCATTTTCTTCAGTGTTGAAACTCCTAAAGGCCAGTCTTTTAGTCTGCCTCAATGACTGCTCCAATTCAGTATGATCGCTCTCCTTTCCTGGGTCTATGCTCCCTTGGACTCCAAAATAGAATTCTTAGAAGCATGGCATTCCAACCGGAACTCTATCAACAAACACATCAAGTTAGACCCCATCTACCACCCCCTGGGAAAAAGAACAGGAAATGACATCACCAACCCAAAGAAATCCAAACATATAAATAGAAAGTAGGAATCATGTACACTGCTTTGCCTGAGGCCCACTGAAGATGTTAGCTAGTAGGGTGACAAAATATCTGGAAATGAACCTCCCAGTTCAGCGAGCGAACCTACATCCAAAACCTCAAACTGATCTACAAATCTTCTCAAAACTCTCCAAAATAGTACTTCAGTACTCACTCACCGTAACAATTCCAGCTTTTCACCAACCATTTCACCATGAACAGACTCTGTTGATTTCCCAGAGTTCTCAGCTGTATCAAGCAAATATTGCTTGAGCTTTTCACCTCCCTCTCTCAGCCAAACTGAACAACTGGTGACTCTCCCATTTAAACCCCTAAAGCTGCTGGGACTTTTCCTGAACCTTGTCAAGAGTGTGTATTAGGAAAACACAGCAGGTCAGGCAGCATCCGAGGATCTGGAGAATCCTTTTCCTGAACCTTGACTCAAACACTCGCTGCATACTAATCCAATTGCCCTTGACTATTCATTGATTTTGTACACACAACTCTTATTTCAGTTGCTTTCCCAGCAGTACAGCAAAAAGCAGTGCTACCTAACATGGAGTCTATCTCTCTTTATCCCATACTCATTGTCTTTCCTATCTGCCTGTAATCTGTGAGCTTCTCTTCAATGATCCCCAAACTGTCCTGAGTGACCTATTCCATTCCATTATGTCCCTTCTCAATAAAACAACTTTAAAAAAGAATTGAATTCCTCCTGCAACAAAACTTGTATAAAATCAAAACCATTGAGCATGGGAATCCATCTTTTAAAGAGCAATCCAGTTATTCCTAGTCTCCCACGTTTTCCTCCACATTAATGCATTTTTTTCCCCCTTCAAATATGTGCAAGCTGCAACCATTGAAAACCACTCTGTATATTTGGATTTTGTTTTTATTTAGAACCAGTACTTTTTAAATTAAAACTTAATTTTTCCAACCCATGTCAAGGACAAGCAACCCTGGGGTTGGGGAGTCCAGAACTAGAAGGCATAGGTTTAGAGTCAGAGGGGAAAGATATGAAAGAGACCTAAGGGGCAACTATTTCACACAGAGGTTGGTGCATGTACGGAATGAGCTGCCAGAGGAAGTGGTGGAGGCTGGTACAATTGCAACATTTAAAAGGCATTTGGATGGGTAAATAATTGGAAGGGTTTGGAGGGATATGGGCCAGGTGCTGGCAGGTGGGACTAGATTGGGTTGGGACATCTGGCCGGCATGGACGGGTTGGACTGAAGGGTCTGTTTCCATACTGTACATCTCTATGACTATGACTCTAAATGGCTTATTCAACACTCTGGGTAGAGTTGAATGAGAGGTGTTTAGGAGTGGTGTACTTGAGTGGTACATGAAGGCAATTATTCTATTCAACATCATTTCACTATTCTCTGTTTACTAATTCACAAGTCTATGGAGTGTATACAGATTCTCACAGCACAGAACGAACGTTAACCTTCATCTCAAAGCGGCAGGAATACAAAGGGATGGGAATTTTGTCAGCTGTAAAGATAGGTCAACACAAAGACAGAGAAAACCATGAGCACCAGGGATTTTAACTGTGCTTGAAGACCTTAGAAATTTTCATTATTTTACTCTAAAGTAGAAGTTGTCAAAAGATCTGACATGAAAATGTCGCTAGCCCAAACAACCATATACTTGATTGCCTGAAGGGCCATCAATCCCAGTGACTGAAGGCCTAGGTCTCCTGTAAGTTAATGCAAATTGTAACTACTGAGAGTGAAATAAAAGAAAACAATCAAGTTATCATTCGCGAGTATTAGTGAACAGGGCATGTGGGCTGCAGCATGGGAAACCCTTATTTAAATCATAGTTCATAAGGCCAATAAAAGTACCCCTCGGCTTTTCTCTTGTTGCTTACTCCAGTAAAGTCAAGAAATTTTAGAACCCCCTCATGCATTTGCTTTCATTTTTCTTACTCCTGCTGCTTTTATTCCTACTCCCACAATCTTCAGATTTTGTGCCATCCTCCAGCAGTACAGTACAATTATAAAAGATACATATACTCTTCAGACCACTCCAAAATTGATCAGTATAAATTTAACACCTGCTAAATAAATAAAATCTGGTAATGTTTAAAGCTTGCTACCAAAATTAAATAAATGAGGGTCCTGGGTGGAATGAAAAAGATGGGGCTTGTCAGGAATAGACATGAAGAGGAGTGGAAATAGAATGATCATTTATGACACTTCATTTTCAAAGAAACAAAAGTAAACAGATCGTACCCGGATAATCTTACTTTTTTTTTCAATTGGAAGCTGGCGTTGATCTGTCTTCCTGAACTTCTGCAGGTCAGTGTGGTGTAAATGTGCCTACAGTGAGGTTAGGGTGGGAATTCCAGGGTTTTGACCCAGCAGTGAAAGACGGTGACATAGTTCCAAGTTAGGGTGATGTGCTGCTTGGAGAGAAAATTATCAGGCATGTTCCCATGTATCTGCTGCCCTTGTTTTTATAGAGGTAGAGGTCACAGATTTGGAAGGTGTTATCTAGATCACCCTGGTAAGTTAAAGTACATCTTGCACATTGTACACCCTGATGCCACTGTACTTCAGTGGTGAAGCTCTGCAAATAGTTGAAACATCTTCTCCTCATCCACACTTTCCAGGCCTCTCAGTATCCTGTTAGTTTCAATCCCACCCCCACAATCCTTCTAAATTCCATCAAGCACATACACAGAATCCTCATATGAAAGCCCTTTATCCCGGGATCGTTGACATAATCACTCTTCTAGACTCCCTCCAATGCCAGCACATCTTTCCTTAGATATGGGGCCAAACTGCTCACAATATTCCAAATGTCACTATGTCATTAGCACCGTTGCGTTCTTCTGATCAACATAAACATATCCATTCTGTGACAAGGAATGGTAAAAACAATAATGAGTTATTTATTTGAAGTTAAGGCTATTTACATACAATGTTAAAATGGAAGCTGTGTGTATTTGTCTGACCTCTACCTCTCCTGCTGTACTCTGAGTACAGAGTTATAGGATTTAGTACTTAAGGATCCGTCGAGAAGTGAGTGATAATTGACAGCTGGTTAAAATATGATCCTTTAAAGATGTATGTACATAACATTACAACAAAACCACTCATGGCACAGATTGCAGTGGAATCAGTGGCAGTCACAAGGGAGGCTGCGAGTCAGGCAGCTCAGCTCCTGGCTACTATTGAAGAGAAGGGGTGGGGGGAGTTCATAGCAAGGGAGGCCATTTTTACAAATTCAGAGTCCGTTTTTCTGTTTCATCTTCAGGCTGCCCACACACCCCAAGCAGGTATCTCATCTTTGGAATAAGGTCCACTACCATGGATGTTGGAAAATCTCAGGAATCTTGGACCAAATGTTTTGCAAGGAGGCCTGACATATAAATCTCTGATTTCATTTCCAGTTCTCTGTGCTGAATACTAAATACAACAATTATTCAAATACAACAGAAAGGAAAACCTATCCACAGATCCCCACCTCCATTTTGTCCTATCTGATTTGGTTGGGTGTCTGATTCAGAGGGTCCTCGTTTTCTTATTCCTACCTTCCAGTGTTACGGGGAAGCAAAGACCGAGTTTCTGAACTTAACAAGAATTACTTTTTAATACAAATAAATAGATTCCACTTATAGTTAAGGAATTATGAACCATTGACATGTAACTCTACCAGTTAAAACTCTAACTCATTTATAAAATCTCCTGCTTACACACACACAGACAGAAACCTAGGTGTTACAGGCAGAGGGAAAGGCTCAAAAGGCAGTTCACTGGTCCTTGCCCACAGTATTAACTGCAACAAGCTTTCTTGCTTGTCAGAGCTTGCTGTTAACAGATTAACAGAGTCTTACGTGGATTCATGCAGGTTTTGAGCAAAGTACAATGTAACTCTGCAAGTACAAATTCACCCCACAAACTTTATTTTGTGTGTGTAT
>NC_057750.1:14521043-14565085 GCF_004010195.1 Chiloscyllium plagiosum
GTTCACACTGTCAGCCCTATCTAACCCCCTAATCATCTTGTACACCTCAATCAAGTCATCCCTAAACCTTCTTTTCTCTAATGAGAACAGCCCCAAGTGTCTCAGTCTTTTCTCATACGATCTTCCTTCCATACCAGGCACCATCCTGGTAAACCTCCTCTTCACCCGTTCCAGTGCCTCCACATCCTTCCTATAGTATGGCGACCAAAACTGCACACAATATTCCAGATGCGGCCGCACCATTGTCTTATACAACTGCATCATGACCTCCGGACTCCGGAACTCAATTCCTCTACCAATAAAAGCCAGTACGCCATATGCCTTCCTCACCGCACTATTTACCTGGGTGGCAACTTTCAGAGATCTGTGTACATGGACACCAAGATCCCTCTGCTCATCCACACTACCAAGTATCCGACAATTAGCCCAGTACCCATTCTTTTTGTTATTCTTCCCAAAGTGAATCACCTCACATTTAGCTACATTGAATTCCATTTGCCACCTTTCTGCCCAGCTCTGCAGCTTCTCTATATCCTGCTGTAACCTGCCACATGCTTCCTCACTGTCAACAACTCCTCCGACTTTTGTGTCATCCGCAAACTTGCTCACCCAACCTTCTAACCCCTCTTCCAGGTCATTTATAAAAATGACAAACAGCAATGGTCCCAAAACTGATCCTTGCGGAACACCGCTAGTGACGGCACTCCATGAAGAAACTTTGCCATCAACTACTACCCTCTGTCTTCTTCCATCCAGCCAATTCCTAGTCCAAACCTCCAACTCACCCTCAATGCCATATCTCCGTATTTTCTGCAGTAGCCTACCATGGGGAAGCTTATCAAACGCCTTACTAAAATCCATATATACCACATCTACCGCTTTCCCCTCATCAACTTCCTTCGTCACCTTTTCAAAGAATTCAATAAGGTTTGTGAGGCACGTCTTGCCCTTCACAAAACCATGCTGACTATCCTTGATCACATTATTCCTATCCAGATGTTCATAAATCCTATCCCTTACAATTCTCTCTAAGACTTTGCCCACAACAGAAGTGAGACTCACTGGCCTATAGTTACTAGGGTTATCCCTACTCCCCTTTTTGAACAAGGGAACCACATTTGCTATCCTCCAGTCTTCTGGCACTACTCCTGTAGACAAAGAGGACATAAAAATCAAGGCCAATGGCTCTGCAATCTCCTCCCTTGCTTCCCAGAGAATCCTAGGATAAATGCCATCAGGCCCAGGGGACTTATCTATTTTCACCTTTTCCAGGATTTCCAACACCTCTTCTCTACATACCTGTCGTGTGACATGAACCCAAGGCCCCGGTTGAGGTTATCCCTATGGGTACCGAACTTAGCTATCAACCTCTGCTCAGCCACGTTTTGCTGCTGCCTTTCCCGAAGTCCACCTTGGAGGATGGTCACCTGAAAGTCCGAGGTCAAATGTCCTGGACTGCTGAAGTGTTCCCCAACTAGGTTGGAACACTCCTGCCTGTTGATTGTTGTGCAGTGCCCATTCATCTGTTGCCATAGCCTTTTGCTATAAATTCTGTGTCGTACCATCATGTACTCTACAACCACCTGATGAAGGAGCAGTGCTTCCAATTAAATATGATTTGATAATCCTCTATAAGGTCACCCCTCAACTCCCTATGGTCCAGTGAAAAAAGTCCCAGCCTATCTTTATAATTCAAACCTTCCATTCCCAGTAAAATCCTGTTGAATCTTTTCTGAACCCACTCTAATTAAGTAATATCCTTCGATAGCAGGACAACCAGAAATGTACAGAGTACTCCAGAAGAGGCCTCACCAATGTCCTGTGCAACCTCAACATGACATCCCAACTCCTATACTCAAAGATCTAAGCAATGAAGGCATGCATGCTAAACATCGCCCTAACACTCTTATGGGCGGCACGGTGGCTCAGTGGTTAGCACTGCTGCCTCACAACATGAGGGTCCCAGGTTCGATTCCAGCCTCTGGCAACTGTCTGTGTGGAGTTTGCACATTCTTCCCGTGTCTGCATGGGTTTCCTCTGGGTGCTCCGGTTTCCTCCCACAGCCCAAAGATGTGCAAGTCAGGTGGATTGGCCATGCTAAATTGCCCGTAGTGTTAGGCAAGGGGTAAATGTAGGGGAATGGGTGGGTTGCGCTTCGGCGGGTCGGTGTGGACTGGTTGGGCCGAAGGGCCTGTTTCCACACTGTAGAGAATCTAATCTAACCATCCTGTCTATGTATGATGCAAATTTCAAAGAATTATGTACCTGAGCCCCTTTTCTCATTTTGGTCCACAATTTTTTAAAAATACAGAAAATTGAAAAATATATATTTTAGGATGAGTCTCACATCCTTTCATGAAGTAACTGTTTACAATTAAATTCTGATCTTGTAAAATTTCTATTTGTACTAAGCATTTAATGAAAAGTCCTAGAATTGAGGTAATTTGTGGATCTGCTTTCTATATCTATACCAAGGGATACGCCTGGATAGCCTGTGACCCACAAAGTTCATGTTTTTTCTATACATAAACAGTTAACAGTTCCTTTCTTAATTTTGGTGGAAATAAACTCCTTTTTCATTCAGTAATTATAGAGAGTGTATAACAGTCACTTGCAGGGAAATACTTCAATAAGTTTAATTGTGACCTTTTAAACGCCATGAATTGTCATCAACCTGTTGGAGTAATAACCTATAATTACTTACCAAGAAGTATGTTTTAATAAGAAATTATCTTGCAATTCAAAACTGATTTATAAGGAAATTAAATGCCTTTGTCCATAATGAAATTACATAATTGTTGGGTTTGATCCATTAATGCATCTATACCGTGATAGGCCACAAAACGTTAGTGACTTGATGTATAATGATTGTTTCTACAAGTCCTAAACATTACCTTACAATTGTCATTTAGATCACTGTTATGCAGTGTTAATGTTGGTGGGGTTTTTTTCCCCCTTTTTCTTGTCCGGTAAAGCACTGAGAATGGTGAAAAGGCTGAGAAGGATATGAAAGAAAAAGAAGTGCTAGAACAATCTGAAGAAACAGGGGAAAAGGCAGAAGGAGAAGGAGAAAAGGAGGCAGGAGAAGGAGAAAAGGAGGCAGGAGAAGGAGAAAAAGCTAAAGAAGAAGAAGAAAAAGAAGAAGAATCCGTTACACCAGCAAGGAAGATGAGGAAGAAGGCCAAGCAGGAGAGCAAAAAGGAGGAACCAGAAGCAGTAATGGAGTTCTGGAATGAGTTTGAGAATTACAAGACTAAGCTCTTGGTAAGTATGAACACTTCTCAAACACCTGAAAAGAAATCTCTTTGGACTCCTGTGTTGAACAAGTATGGCAGCTGGCAACTATTGGCAGCGGAGACTGCCTTGGTTATGGTCTTAATACTAGTAGAAAGCCTATAACTGCCTGATTCCTGAAAGATCTGATAGGCTTTCACATCCTAATATGGCACAGAGTCCTCTCAGTTAATCTTTCGTGCTTTTGAATTTAGTCCAAATTCAGGAAGATATCTCTTTCAGAGTAATGCTGAAACCGAGTTCTCCTCCACAATGAGCAGAGTGTTCCTCTATGGTGATCATTCTGCTACAATTTCATGCAAGAATTCTCCCAATTTTCTCCCAAATCAGTATATCAATCCTTTTTAAGACCCTTTCCACAGGCTACAACACAATAATTCGTGCATCAGTTTGTGCCCAGCCTCACATTGTGCACTGTAAGTTAAGGAAGCGGCCCAAATAATAAACATAACCAAAATGTCAAGCAGCCAGGAAATGTATCATTCAACCCAAATGAGTCCATGGCAGAAGCAATTCAAGTTGTGTTATCTATACCAACTCATGTTGACAAAGTTCAGGTTTGTTAACGATAAGCAGAACAGAATGGGGTCTCTCATTTCTCTTTTGAAAAAAAACTCATCAATTTAGTGTCAAAACAGAATACAATGACGTGTAACTGTGTGGCGTGAAATAAACGGCATGTTTTTTTTTAACTGCAGAATTATTTGTCAAGGAATTTCTACAATCTCCGCTTCCTGGCTTTGTTTGTGGCGTTTGCAATCAACTTTATCCTCCTTTTCTACAAGGTAAATGTAAATAATCCAAAATAAAGATAAATTTACTGGAATTACCTCCTTAGGAAAATTGTACTTAAAATTGCACTCAGAGCTGGCTTTTTTCATGAGCGTCGCATTAAATTCATGTTAGATCTCTGTATCATTGTTATCCAAAGCTATTTTTATGGCAAGGCTTTCCAATGGCCAGATAATTGTTTCTGAAGCATGAATAGAAGTTGTGCAATCCCCGTTGTAGCAGATTCCAAGGAAATTTCCCTGGAAATTAAAAATTTCACTGGGTAATTCTTGTACACTTAGAATCACCAAAAGTGTCCATTTAAATTGGAGAATTTAGAGGGTTCCAAACAAGTTAAGTGAATAATTACTCATGAAACACAAGATCACTAAATAACTTGATTAGCTCTTGAGTAGCTATTAAACTGACCCTCAACGTACCACTCGCACACTCAACTATACCTTCTCCCAGACTCTGTCCCTACACTGTCACCTGATTGAGATTGCCACTGCTGAGAAAGTCCAGCTCTCAGTCTTTAACTTCACTAACTGCATTTCAGCCAAATCTCTGCTGCCCGTATCCTAATTTACACCAAACCCTGTTTGCACATCAAGGTCACAGGACAGAGGACTACATTCGGGCCCAATTACCATGACCTTGGCTTTAGACTTGCTGATCTTGTGTTGGACTGGGGATGTTACTTGATGTCAGTCCCCCAGTTTAAGAGTAATTACTCTCCTGTTTAAGACTGACATGAAGTTAAGGGCCAAATGGCTTCTGTTCTTAAGTCCTATGTTCCTAACAACCTAATGACTTTCTACAAAATGCCTGTTTTTAACAATACTCGAGTTCTACACTACTAAACAATTGTTTAATCATCCTCATATTTTGTGACCTCTATTGTCATCACCATTCTCCAATCTCCCACACAACCCCATGAGATACTCCTAGTCTTCCAATTTTCATTTGTTGCAATTTCCATTATCCCACGATTAGTAGGTACCTCCAGTACAGTAAACCCAAGTTCTGGAGTTCCCATCTAAAAGTCTCTACCTCTCTAACACACTCTTCTCCTTCAAAGCACACTCTAAAACCCACATCGTTGATCAAACTTTAAGGATATCTGTCCTACATTTGTTTTATAGTTTGTTACTGTCATGGATAGACCAAACCCCCTCAAAATATATTCAGAAGATAGTTTTACCTTTTTTATTTTAATGGTAAGTGTAAAGTGTAACGTTCCAGATGCAATTCGATTGGTCAAACATCTCAAGATTAAATAAAACACACTTTATTTTTATACTGCCATTAAAATACAGACAAAATAAAAGTAAAATAATTGGCTTAACTATACTTCTAATGAAATGCTTAACAAAATAATAGATATATTAACAACTAATGGCACACGGTGGCTCACTGGTTAGCACTGCTGCCTCATAGTGCCAGGGACCCGGGTTCAATTCCCACCTCAGGCAACTGTCTGTGTGGAGTTTGCACATTCTCCCCATGTCTGCGTGGGTTTCCTCCGGGTGCTCCGGTTTCCTCCCACAGTCCAAAGATGTGCAGGTCAGGTGAATTGGCCATGCTAGATTGCCCATAGTGTTAGGTGCATTAGTCAGGGGTAAATGTAGGGGAATGGGTATGGGTGGGTTGCTCTTTAGAGGGTCAGTGTGGACTTTCTACACTGTAGGGAATCTAACCTAATTAACTATGCCAATATAGTAACGTTCCAAAAACACACTCTTAGCAAAAGGTTAAATTCAGTAAGACAGATTGTCTCACAGGCAATCCTCGAGTGCAGGAGGCAGACATCAAGAGGAAAACTGTGTATGTGTGAGAGAGAGAGAGAGAGAAGCAAGGAGAGTCCAAACACAGCTTCAATACTCTAGCAGCAATTGCTACTGATAAAGTAAACTAAAAAATTCTGTCTCTGTGGGAGCTTGATACAATCCTACCAGACTGCTTCTATTGTTCCACCCTTAGAAAAAATACCCAAGGCCTCGCAAGCTGTTTACTTTATTGGCTTTGAATCGACAGCTCTGTACCGCTCTCTTCAAAAAAAGTCCTGGACAAAATATTCCTCTTAAAGCCATAGTATCATCACATTACCAAATCTTTGATTAAAAAGCTATGATATTTTTCAGGATGTTTTAGTATGTTGTAATTACTGTCTACATACAATTTTTTTTAAATTATTCTTTATAATCAAAATTAAAATGGGTGTAAATCACTACAAGCAGTCAGCACCACAGGAAACACTTGACACATACTAGCAATCTTCCCTCTATTGATGTTCAGTGCTGGCAGGTACATAGTCTGGATTTATAATAAGATCATTTTATCTTTTATCAGTCATTGTTCATTGCAATTGAATTAATCTTTTAATTTTTACTTATGAATGTACAACGTAAGGGCCCCTTGAGCCAGCTTCACCATTCAATAAAATCATGCTTGATCTAATTGTGATCTTAACTCCACATTCATACCTGCCCCAACACCCTTACATTCTTGACTAACAACAAAGTTAATCTATCTTTGCCTTAAAAATATTCCCAAGGCCCATCTAGACTGCTGTCTGAGGAAGAGCTCCGAAGGCTCTAGGTCCTCTGAGAGAAAAGATTTCTCCTCATCGCTGGTTTAAATAGCAGCACCCTTATTTTTAAATTCTGCCCCTGGTTTTAGACTTCCCACAAGGGAAAATATCCTTTCCAGCATTCACCATGTCAACTCCTTTCAGGATCTTTTATGTCTCACTAAGAATTTTGACTAGTATCAGCTTGGCTCAGTTAAATGGCTGTGGTTTTAAGTGTCACTCAGGTATATAGTCTGGGGTGACACATGCAGACTAAGGTTGTACAAAGTGTCAGAGCTACCATCTTTCAGAGAGTATATTAAACCAATACACCTGTTCAGATAAAAGAATCCTACGGTAGAGTCTTCCTGATGTTCTGGCCAGCACTTCTCTCATATCAACAAAGTGGCATTGCTCATGTTGCAGTAGTGACTATGCTTCAAAAGTACTTAAATAAAACCTGAACATACTCAGCAGGTCGAACACAGTTAGTGGAGACATCAACATAACTGGGACTTCAGTTCAATGGCTTTTCATCACGAATTGTGATTTCTGACAAAAGGTCTTCAGCCTAAAGCATCAACTCTGTCTCTCTCCACCAGTCTTGCTGAGTATCTACAGCATTTTAGATTAGATTATTTACAGTGTGGAAACAGGCCCTTCGGCCCAACAAGTCCACACCAACCCGCCGAAACGCAACCCACCCATACCCCTACATTTACCCCTTTTCTAACACTACGGGCAATTTAGCATGGCCAATTCACCTGACCTGCACATCTTCGGACTGTAGGAGGAAACCGGAGCACCCGGAGGAAATCCACACAGACACGGGGAGAACATGCAAACTCCACACAGTCAGTCGCCTGAGGCGGGAATTGAACCCGGGTCTCTGGCGCTGTGAGGCAGCAGTGCTAACCATTGTGCCACTATGCCGCCCACAATTTTCTATTTTTATATCAGATTTTGAGTATTCGCATATTTTGCTCTTCAAAAGTAGTTACGCTGACTGGGATTCTCACAGGACCACTGTGAAAAAATGACAGGTTTCTACTTGTAGAACACCTGTCATTTATGAAGGCTGCTTTGCAAAATGCATGACTGACAAATTAGCACTAATACTTTTGTTCTGCATTCTTCTTAATAAATTACACATAGCCTCCTAGTACACCGTTTGGACGCCTGTGGAAACAAGCCAGCAAAAGATCTGGCTGGCTAACTGGCATATCCTGACAGAATAAACCTTAAGAATTTGACGAGTGCGAGCAGTTGTCACATTATTGTCACTGTTCTTTTCACATATGACAGGTGACACAACTGGAAGACGAAGAAGACTTGGAGGGAACAGGTTTTGAGGATGATATGGTTAGCGCTGGTTTTGGAAATGGAAATGGGAATGGAGATGAAGAGGAGGAAGAGGACGACGAGGATTCATTGGTTTATTTTGTCCTTGAAGAAAGTACAGGTTATATGGCACCAACACTGAAAGCCCTCTCCCTTCTTCACACCCTACTCTCTTTTCTCTGCATTATCGGATATAACTATTTGAAGGTAAGTGTCAAGAACTTGAAAATAAAGTTAGTGTTCTACTTATTTTTCCGTAGCGCAAACATGCATGATTAACAGTCATAATTTAGCAATAAGCTAGGCAGATTTTTCAAATGCAGGTGATCAATAAGTTTATTGTTTCAGAGTTATTTCAGAGTTTTCATTGTTTGTCCAAACCTCAAAACTGTCATCTGATTGGAGCAAATTGTGTTAAATATTTTGGTTGTACTTAAGAGTGTCAGTATCCAGAGGTTGTAACTTTTACATGCTTGGACAAAGAGAATACATAGGAATGCATTGAGATACAATCTGGAATGCAGTGTCTGAAACTAAAAAATGGTCGAAAGCAGATTCAATGGTGACAGTTGAAAGGGAATTATCTGGAAGTTTGTGGGTGTCATTGGCTAAGCCAGCATTTATTGTCCATCCCTAATTGCCCAGAGGGCAGTTAAGAGTAAAACACATTGCTGTGGGTCTGGAGTCATACGTAGGGCAGATCAGGGAAGGATGGCAGTTTCCTTCCTAAACGGCAATAGGAAACCAGAGGGATCTTTTCAAGGCAATCAGCAATGGTTGCATAGTTGCCATTAGACTAGTGACATTTTTAAATTAGAGATTTTTATTGAATTTAACTGTCATTATCTGCCGTGGGAAGATTTAAACTCTTGTCCCCCAAACAGTAGCCCTGGACAGCTATTACTGTTACATCATCACCTCCCCAATGTCTGCAGGAAAAGGGCAGGGAAATGCAAGTGGAAGTAGTAACTCACATCTCTGCCTGATTGGATCCCTAAAGGTTCTTTAGTTTTAGGCTAATGGAGTTACACTCCTGGCCAAAAGGACTTAAAGGGTTTCAGTGGAGCAGGGTTTCAATCCAGCAATTTGCATAGAAAACTCACATCCCCTTTGTTCAGTCTATGAAATATTCACAAGTTCCTGTCCATTCCCACCAGTATTAAACACTGGACTTCTGACCCTAAAAGGTGAGCCTTACAACCAGCATTGAAATGGTGCACAAGGTACAGAACACGATGGTCCTTCCATTGTCTGTCAGTATTACGCCTTGGCCTAACTGAGGCCCACAGATTGGATTTGTGGGAGCTGGGAAGAGGAAGAGCCACCAAGGTAAATATCTAACAGCACTAATTCCCAAGCCTCTGTCACCCTTTACCTGCTGTAGGTCTGCAGAAAAATAGGGGTACAGAGATGTTGAGAGCATAAATAATAATAACAAAGGGCTTTTTGCCCGAAATGTCAATTTTCCTGCTCCTTGGATGCTGCCTGACCTGCTGTGCTTTTCCAGCACCAAACTCTTGACTCTAATCTCCAGCATCTGCAGTCCTCACATTCGCCCACTTCAGCCTAAATAATAAGTCCAGTTGGAGAGTTGTCTCAGCCTGTATCACTTTCTTCCCTGATATCAGGTTCTATGGCCACAACTTTCCAACTAACAGTATTAGTGGGGGATGGGCAAGTTCAGTACTGCTTAACCGGCTGCCTCCAGCTTCGAAAAAGCTTGCCGAATCCTGAGTCAAGCAACTTGTTTAAGAGCTGGCTGGCATGCTTCTCAGCCTATCACAGGCCTTGACAGCAGAGACTTACTTCTCCAAAAGCTACAAAAACCAATCAGAAGCCAACAGCTTCTGGGTCATAAAGAGCATCAGTCAAGCTTTATTCTTTAGAGGATTAAGCAGTGAGAAGGTAAATGTGTTTTCTTTGTTTTTTGAGGGAGAAAGGTGTCAGACACAACCACCCCAGAAGGTTTTCGAAAGCCACCTGCAGGTTGGAGTAAATGGAACATCCACTCTTCTCCCCCATCACCACTACCCCAGCACCTCCAATTTGGCAGTCAGAATGTCCAACCATTTTCTATTCCTACCAGGAAGGCAGGTAGTCAGGACAATGGCAAGCTAAATCCTTTTACTGTCTGTCAATTGATCACTTAAAGGCCTTAATTGCTGGCAAGTAAAGAAAGTCCCCATTAGGGTGCCTGTGGCGCAGTGCTAGTGTCCCTACCTCTTTGCCAGGAGGCCCTGGTTCAAGTCCCACATTCTTTAGAGGTATGTAATAATACCTCAGAAAAGGTCGATTAGAAAATAATAAGAACCCCCCCCCCCCCCAATAGGCCATTTCACAACCACGTATTTGATGAGATGACAAGAGGGAATCAATGTTTGTCCAGGGTCAACCTGCCCAATTATTTCTCCTTCCTGCTACCTCCAGGGAGGGTAATAGCCTGCACGCATAGTCTCACTGGTATATATAGTACATCCATCTGCTATGGAACTACATTAGAGCTGCCACAGTATTATGCAGTGACACAGGTGACTCATCCTGTAATTTCCAAGAATCTTTGCACCAGAATATTGCTATACATCATTTATATGCCAATATATAGCATAAATTTCCACTACTCTAAGGCCCACAGTTTACGGAATTCCCTTTTCATTGAACATCATGTCAAGTGTACTGTTACATGCAATTGTTCAAAAGAAACAGTTGAAATTAAATATTGTGTGTAAGTTTTACATTCCAGTGAGGTGACTAAACAAGTTGGTTAGGTTTGTCCTTGCATGTTTAAGCTTCTTTAAATATTTGAATGACAAGTTACTACAAATGCAAAGAATAGCAGGGAAAAGCCGTTTTGAATGGGTAGGGCAAATAACTTCATCACTGCTTAGAAAATAATTTGAAGGATTGTGGAATTTTTGGCACAGCGATAGTAGAGGTTACAACGGTGAATTCATTGTTGTATCAGCTACAGAAAACTAAATAAAGCAAGGAAAAGAAAGGCTGGATTAAGAGAGAAATTAAAAATTGCATTCTTAATGTCTCTTAACAATAGAAATTTGGAGGAATTGGGTGTAACACTTGTAATGTTCAGAGCTAATGTGATTGCCTGACAGTAACACTAACACTAAACTAGATTGTTTAAATCTCCTTAGACACAAAAGGGCAAGATTTTCTTTCCTCTGTGGCAAAAGTGCATTTGCAGCAACTTCATGCAATTCTCTATATTTCAATAGTGAGACAGACAGCAAGACACCATTTTCACAAATCTAACAATGGAATGGCAAACATTAAACAGCAATTTCTGGGGTGCACATTGAATATTGCGTCTTCTCTAGCCTGAAGTTCCCATAGCTTCAATTTGTAATAACAGTGCACTGTTATTTTGATAAATATTATGGTCCTTATTGCTATTTGGTGACCCAATCAGCCAAAGATCGTTTTGAAACTCAGCTTTTATGTCATTAAATTAAAATGTAATATCTTTTCATTTTTTTACCTGCCTTAGGTTCCTTTGGTCATCTTCAAACGAGAGAAAGAGCTTGCCAGGAAATTGGAATTTGATGGTTCGTACATTACAGAACAACCTGCAGACGATGATATTAAAGGGCAGTGGGATCGGCTAGTACTCAATACACCGTAAGTGCTGAGAGACTCATAACTTTACTGCATGTCAAAACTGTACTAACAGACAAACGTGCATCAAATTACAATCGAACAGTTGAGCTCTTTTAAAACTAAGTTATCTGCTACTTATGTAGAAGTTGTATAAGGATGTTTCTGTATGAGCTACTGTTCTCAATGCACACTGTCGATCATATTCAGTAATCACAAATGTACTTTTCATTTTATATGTGGAAAGTTGTGGCAGTAGAAACAAAATTTTCCAATATGCAATAAGTGATTAGTCACAAAACTGGCTACATACCAATTGCTTTCCTCTTTGCTGTGATGGACATATAGCCAGTATAACTATGCATGTGAGGATCTGTTGGGAAATTCATATTGTAGCACTTGAACTGAACACCTCATAGATGACAGCTGGAATACAGTACGAAACCCAGCTAAAATGAAAGGTCAGGATCCCGTAGACCCTCATGACATTTTGTAAATTTTACCTATTTGTAAGGTATTCTATCCAGAAGCAGAGCTTCTGAAACCTTTTTTATTTTCATTTATTCATGAGATTTGAGCATTTGAGCCAACATTTATTGGTCTTAAGAAGGTGGTGGTGGGTTACCTTCTTGAACAACTTAGGGTTTGGCTCAAATGATGAGAAGGGAGTGTTGACCCAGCAACAGTGAAGGAACAGCAATATAATTCCAAGTCAGCATGGTGTGTGGCTTGGAGGGGAACTCTCACAGGTGGTGGTGTTACTATGCATCTATTGACCTTGTCGTTCAAGATGGTATGTGTTGTGGGTTTGGTATCAAAGGTTAGCAGTGCAGCGATCTGTCCTTGTTCTTGCCTCAGAGTAACGTTTGCAGTTTAAAGATAGCTTAAATAGCAACTCTCTAATACGCACTAGCTTTTACATATAGTTTTCTTATTTTGTTCACTTTTTCAGGCAACTGTGATGCTGCACTTCATTCATGACAGTCAGCTAGGGCCATAGATCTTCTGGTAAATTCTCACTATCAGAAGTCTTCTGCCTTGCTGCAGACAAACTTTATATAGAATAGTATCTCAGTCTCTTATTGCCCTTTTTAATAGTCTCTTCATGTTGTGTCTCATGCACTTGCTAAATAACGGTATTTTAATAGGATCAAGCCTACCTTCATATCAACATGATTTCTGTTGTCATCCTTTGCAGGTCATTCCCAAATAACTATTGGGACAAGTTTGTCAAAAGAAAGGTAAGCTTATACTCTTGAAGAGTAATCACAAACATGCATCAAAATTTACTTGTCTTTTTCACAGATACTAAATACCTGCTTCTCATGACAATTTCTCTCTGGAATTAAACAGTTCTAATCAATTTCCATTTTTCCAATGAGAAATGTTAAGTACAATATAACTTAGACTGATGTTTACCTTCAGTAATGGTGAAGACTGTTTGGTATTTTGCCATGTTATGAATATGACAAACATTCGTAAATCATTGCAAATAAATCTTGTTATAGAAAAGAAACAGCAAATTTGAGTACTGCTGGTTTGTTGCCCATCCAAAGTTGCCCTCAAACTGAGTGGCTTGCTCAGCCATTTCAGAGGGCAGTTACTGTGGGTCTGGACTCACCTGAAGGGCAGAACAGCTAAGATTTCCCTCCCTAAGTGATATTCATGAACCAGATGGGTTTTTGTGACAGTTGTTTCATGGTCATCATTACTGAGACTAGCTTTCAATTCCAGATTGATTAATTGATTTTCAATTCCACCAAGTTGCTGTCCAGTATACAAAGGGACCTCAATTATCCGGCATTCGATTATCAGAATTTTGGATTATCCAGCAAGATCACAAGGTCCCAATGCTTGGCTAAACTGTGTTATCTAGCATTCAATTATCTGAATTTCAATTATCCAAACAAAATAATTCCCACCCATGTCATTCAGATAATCGAGGTTCCTCTGTATTACAAGTTACTAGTCCAGTAACAACAGTATGACACTGCTTTCCCATATCTGTTGTTTTCTGCTTTCCTAGGTACTAGATAAGTATGGTGATATCTATGGCAGGGAGCGTATTGCAGAGCTACTGGGAATGGATATGAGTGCCTTGGATGTGACTGTGCCTCAGGAGAAAAAACCAGCAACTGACAACTCGGTTCTTTCATGGTTAGTTCTTGCCTTTGATTTACAACGAATATCTAGCAAAATTAGTTTTTCACTAGCTTCATTCTGTCAAGACGGCTATAAATTTTGGTATAATAATGCAATTGATTGTATGAAATCCAAAATACATATGTTAGGGCTGCATTTGTTGGGCAAAGCGATAGACCTGTTCAGCAGCTGCAAAGTCAACGGTACCTCGGTCAGGATTCTTATCACCTTCATAATGTAGAACATGTCTCCATGAGCTGTCAGCCAATTAAAGGGCAGGCAGTTCTTGAATACTGAGTGGGGTCACCAGGAGCAGTGACCAGAGCTCGAATGGAGGAACTATGCTGGAGGCTTGTGATCATGGAGGTCAGTGAGGGTCTCTTTCCCCAGTTTCCTGCATGTACACACCTCCACCCTCCAAACCTGCAGTAAAGCCGCAGTTCTGCTATTAATTGGCTTCTTTAGGGCCTCATTGCAGTTATGGGTGGAAAGGCCATTCTCAATTATCCCTGCTCCTGAGTTAATTGGGATTGTTGACCAAATAGGCTCTCCACCCCATACTTCCCAGCTAATTGATCTCTGACTCCTTGGATGGCCTCGAGGAAGCATTGCGTTCCACCCATGCAAATAGATTTTGGCTACGAAACTGCCAGATCAACCTGTTCATTATTGTAATAGCAGATATTACAATGATGAATCTATTACAACAAATGATCTCAATGTTGTGCTATGTGTTTCTGTTTTGTGACTGTACAGATTAGTTTTGTACAGGTTTGATTAAAAAGACCGTAATATCCAATCCCAAGGTGAAAGTTGTGAATGCTGAAACAAAAAAATGAGAAAATACGTTAAAGCTTTACACCTAAAGCATTAACCCAATGTTTTCTTCCAGATAACAGGAAAATTGTGCATTTCCAACATTTCCTTTCTTTCCCTTTGGTTATAGGATCACATCCTTAGACATCAAATACCAAATATGGAAGTTTGGGGTGATCTTCACTGATAACGTAAGTAGACACACTGCACCTTTATAATTTGTAAAGTGAAACATAAAATATTTTGAATCAAACTCACTTTTATCCTTGATGGATATATAGACTGGAAACCAAAGCATGAATTAATCATGCAGGATTTGAAATAGTCATGTAAGAGCTTTACCTATCAGATCTTGTAGTTCCTCTATCTAATTTGTACATGCAGAGATGAAGAAAGGGGAGGGAAAGTTTTGAAGGGAATACATTTTATTCAATGCTTTTCATTTAAAGGGTTATTTTGAAGGGTTACTATTATTGAAGTGAAGTTAATGTATGATTGATTCTTACTGTGGTTCGCAACTCGGATTATTTGTGTTTTGTTTTGATCAGTCTTTCCTATACCTCTGCTGGTACATGGTGATGTCAGCCCTTGGGCATTACAATAGCTTCTTCTTTGCTGCTCATCTTCTGGACATTGCTATGGGTGTCAAGACCCTTCGCACCATCCTATCTTCTGTAACTCACAATGGAAAGCAGGTGGGGCTTATAAAATCTTACATTATGTAAACTTCAGATTAAGCATCTTAAAAGGAGCAGTTTATGTTTTCTGTGTCTTACTTAAGATGTTGATCTCTCCTGTCACAGCCTTACACCTGTATCTCTCTCATTCTCTCTAGTTGATGATGACTGTGGGTCTGCTAGCTGTTGTCGTGTACCTCTACACAGTGGTGGCTTTCAACTTTTTCCGCAAATTTTATAACAAGAGTGAGGATGAAGATGATCCAGATATGAAGTGCGATGACATGATGACAGTAAGCTTTCTAAAACAATCTTCTTATCCAAGTAGCCTAATAACATCTGATGAGAACAATAATTAAGACCTGTTACCTGCAAAATAAACCTTCACAAAAACATTAGACCTGTCAGAAATAAGAACATGCTTGTGGAAAGCGGAATGGGATGACTGAACTGCTACATCTGGTTAAATAACTATAACAATGTGAAAATTGCTGTGTAGGCAAGGCAATAGAGGCATGTTTTCTGAAATGTACGTCAAGGCTTAGTTAGACAACACATATGACAATTGAGAAAGTTTTGAAGAAAGCAGGCCTACAAGAACTTTTACAGATGATCATCAAGAAGCAACTACAATTCTTTGAGCATATACTTAGGAGAGAGAAACTAGAAAGTCTGGGTGATGCATGATGAAACTGAGGGCAGTAGATACTTGGTGGGGGATTGGAGGGAGAACAAAAGAAGAACCATAGCAACAGATTAAGAAGCAGAACAGGTACAAAATTTGAGAATAATGCAAAGATGTTGGCTGTTATCAAGGAACATAAATGTTGGAGGGTCATGATTGTCGATGTAAAAGGTGGCAATTGAAGTTGATTAGGTTTGTTTTACTTAAAAATAGTGTCAAATCTTATATAAATTCCTGCTTGGAGACAGACCATTTGCTCAAACAGGTCTCATACTGCACAGGAGCTTCCTGTCATCTTTCCTATCACCCTCTTCACAAATCCTCCTATTCCTTTCTCCCTGTACTTAATGAGCTTCACCTTAGAGACGTTATATGCTATTCACCTCAGCAACTTCTTGTGATCCCAAGTTCTGCATTCCTAGTAAAGATGTTTTTCCTGAATTCCTTAATGGATTTATTAGTAACTGTCTTCCCTTAATGGTCCCCATTTTAGGCATGCCACAAATGGAAGCATCTTTTCTAAGTCAATTTTGTCTATGATTTAACCTGAATATCTGTATGACTAAAGCAGTAACATTACTACTACTGAATGCTGACTTAGCTACTGGGAAGTGCGAAGCACTATTTCGTAACTCGAAATATTGTGGTCAGTACAATATTTTATCACAAGTGAAAACAGAACAGGCAGTGGTGGCACAACCAGTTCATGTGCATGTGGAGTTGAAAGGACAAATTAGTGTGTCTGGTCACTGTTCCACAGATCAGGTCTGTTAGTCAGCTGCAGTAGATTAATACAGTAAAATGTTCAGTTAAGTATGTTGATCATGAGCGTAAATGGGATGAACTCTATTCCAGAAGTAGGTATTGCTCTCATTTATCTGGGGCTCTTATGACATGGTGGTGCCGATGCCAGAAGGTCTGGTTTCACGTCCCACCTGCTGCCGAATTGGGTCATAAAACAGATTGAATCATGTCTTTTTTAACTCACGTATCTTCCACTTAGACATAGATATTTTTGTCACAGATATATAGCAGCTTAGATTTTCATTTTATAGCCAGATTTAAAGTTGCAAGTGGCATGATTTGCTTCAGCCCAGGCTGATGCGGTGACTGTGCAATAAATGCCCAGTCTATTTCTTCTTTCTGTCCACTCCAGGAATTGGTTTGATGAACCTTTTGTTGCATCTGGTGATTTTCTGGTAATTTGTTTCGAAGCAGACTGCTTCATCTTTGCTCCCATTAAAAGCGTTGGAACCAGACTGTTTGTGTAACAAGTATTATTTATGTGTCATCCATGCTTTGTCACTGTTATTGAAAACAAGTGTGATTTTGGAAGTACTTTAACAAGTGATGACAGAATCATTGGGTAAGGTGATATTTCAATCACTGTGACACTGACCTCATTCTGACAGATCTGTTCAAAAGTGAGATGATTTAAAACTTTTCAAATCTGCCCCTCAGTGAAACTGATAGTGTTTCTAAGTTGAAGAGTTCTGTTGTTCTAACCTCTATCCATCTTTCCATTATACAGTGCTACCTCTTCCACATGTACGTAGGCGTACGAGCGGGTGGTGGTATTGGTGATGAGATTGAAGACCCAGCAGGGGATGAGTATGAGCTCTATCGTGTTGTCTTTGACATTACCTTCTTCTTCTTCGTCATTGTTATCCTCCTGGCTATCATCCAAGGTATGACCCAAGGCTTACTACAAGATGAATCACTGGCAACATGTAATCTTGGATAAATAAAGACTGATTCTGAAGTTATCCTGTAGCTCTAGGGAATAGCATGTCTAACAATGATGTCAATCCCAGCTTCAATCAGTTCTTCAACACTTCTAGCTCATTTTCTCCATTGAAACTGTCATCTTAACCGAGTCCTCTCCTGTCTCCTCAATCCTGACTTCCGAAAACAAGTGCATGGACTTCTTTGTCATAAAGATGAAAACTGTCTAATCAGCTGCCTTGCTGCTGCCCTCGTTTTTTCCAGTCCGCAAGCCAGCCAGCCTTCCAAGTTCCCCAGAGCTCCAGCCATGAAGTCACGCCTTTCTTCAGTTTATCCTCTATCTCCCTCATGCCTTCTCAAAATTGCTGTCCCTGGTAACATTTGAGACCTTTTGCGCCACATCTGACCCCAGCCAAGATGAATTTCTGTTGATGTGCTCATGTAATCACCAAGCTGTCTCTGACACCTTCTAGGGTTATTTAACTTTTGGAATGCATATATTCAAAACAAATTAAAGAAATATCTAGTGTAAAGCAACTGATCAGGTTAATCCTCCCTTCTATAGGTTACTCATTTCTGAAGTCATAATACTTGTGTTTCAATGTGATTTGGAGAGCAAGACCACCAGATAATTATGAATGACCAAGGCCATTTTACTCATCTTAATAAATCCCAGGAAGAAACATCAACATCCAGTTGTTTCATTAATGTTCCAAGGTTTCACCCAACATACACCGAAAGGAAAACAATTTCTTCTCTTGCGCACATCAGTGCTGATCCAGGAATGCCAAATTTCAAAGAGAGCAATAAAGTATGATGCATGAGAAAAGGATGACGATTAGTTAGTAAGCCAAGTCTAATTGGTGTGGAGAATACCCCAGGCAGTTGTTGAACTTTGGAATTCTTGTGTGTGTCCTGACGAGTGCAGGATGAAAAACTTCAACAGCAATTTTCATTTTAGCGATTATAATTAGCATCCATCAGTGAGAGAGTTTAATGCCTTTCTGAAGACCAGCACTTTATTTGGACCATGCAGATATTGTCTTTTTGAAGAGTACATGCACATTGTGTGATTTGTTTTTTAGGGCAGAATTCCCATGGAGGTCTGCCAACCTCTATGCCTTCACTACAGTAGATATTCCACTGGAATTGTGCTGTTCCTCAAACCTGGAGAATCTCAACAAAAACTCCATACAATTCTCTTTGATTTTCCATTTGCTTCTCTGTGCCCGTCTATCAGCACACTGCATTACTCCTTGCTTCCAAGTATTAGTCTTCACTGCACAGTCTGGCTCTTGTTTTATTTTCATTCCCTGCTTATGAGAAAATAGCCAGTAGACCAGTGCAGTAACTGGGAATGCAGCACCTTGATAGGAGGGAAGGATATAAACACCAGCTTGCTTCCCACCACAATATACATATGTTAATGTATGTGTTATGTTGTGTTACTAGAATTTTAGAAAAAACATATAAATGCAGTAAATACCTTATAAATGAAAAGCTGTTTCATTCCAGAGAGAAAAAAAATAGGTTTTTGGTGAAGTGTTTAATCTCTGAATGCTAAATAGAGCTTTGTACGTGTGAAGGATTAACAGTTTGATATTGTTTCCTCCTTCAGGTTTGATTATTGACGCTTTTGGTGAGCTGAGAGATCAGCAGGAGCAAGTGAAAGAGGACATGGAGGTAGGAATAGGATAAAGCAGCTTCTTTCTAGACACCCACATATTAATGAAATCATGTGTCGAACAAGAAATAGGAGAGGGAGCAGACGGCAAGTTAGATCACGTAGGATAGCAGCCCAGTGGCAAAGTTTATTATTTATGGAGTTCTTCAGAAGGTGCTATTCACAATCATTTTCTGTTTGCAACACAGTTAGGAGGAATGGGGGGGAGAAGAGATGTCTTTTCTTCAGAAGGGAAACTGGTTCTATTGTCAAATGACCACGTCATTAGCTAATGCAGAGTCTGAAAATTGACACAAAGATTTGCCTTGCCACTTTTGTCTTTGTCCTGATGTGACTAAGACAATAAGCTTTGGCAACACTGCAGTCATGGCAAACTAGTGCTTCAGGTCCAGCAGAGGGACAGAGAGTAATGACACCCGACTCGCAATTCTAGCCTTAGAGTCTGGTGGTAAATTGCAAATTAATCCCCAAGATTTCAAAAGCTTGGAAGAAAACAGCCTGCACAAAATAATGAGTTGTAGTGAAGAAAGAGCAAAGGAAACAATGAAGTCAGATGTTTTTATTGAGTTGACATTTCTTTTAAAAATCTGGTTACAAGAAGTTGAAACGAAAATGCAGTTGTTTTGTTCCGGGCTCCTATTGATCATCTTCATCAGCGAGATCATGCACAGCAGCTGGCTGTAACCTAGGAACAGGATGCTGCAAACAAACGCAGCAAAATGTCCTTGATCCAGTAAATGCAACTTTGCTACAACAAGGGACAAACAAATTTAATCACTGAAGGTATTCGAAGATGAAGTCCTACACTGTTGGCCAGTGTAATGAACCAGTCTTCAGCACAGCCTTCCATACAGTGTAATTTACTGGAATTAGCACAGAAGATGTTTTAATGTCACTCCTTGATTATTGAATTATGTTCTACATTTTCACACCTTCTCCAGACAGGACCCTCAGCCCATTACAGCTTTACTCATGAATTGGAATCCATGCTTCTGAGCTCTATCCCTGTTGGGAAAGAACATGAAATCTTTCCTGCTGAATGAGTTGGTCTTTGAAATATGTAATCTCATTTTTTATTTAAAAAAAACTCTTCCTTTCAATGGGATAGTTTTTCATAGTTGTGGAGACCTTGTGGAGCAATGGGTAATGTCCCTGCCTCTGAGCCAGATGGCCCAGGAAAGTGCATTCCTAACTCAGCCAAATAGGTTGATTTTCAACCTGCAAATCTTTCTAGTGAGTCTGTGGCAGTCACTAAGAAAATTCTACATGTCAGCCGTGCTTGATGTGAACTCTCATCCCTTCAAGCAGTAGTCTCTGGCAATCTGTTTTCAGGGGAAAACAAAACTAGCCAAAAAAAGACATGAACATACCTGCCTCATTTGCCAAAATGCACTTAAAAAGACCCAAGACAGGAAGTATCCACAATCAGCTGTGACAAGATTCTTACTGTTCCTTAGCTCATTTACGGGGAGAGGTAAATAATTCTGCCTGTGTTAAAGCCATGCTAATTGGAAGCATGAATTGGGACTCTGGTATTAAGCTTATAACATACAGGCCTGGTTATCCTGCCACTTGTGCACCAACAGGGGAATCTTGCAAAATGTCTATGTTGTCTGAGCCTGTAGGCGTTCCTTCATCCATTCATTTTCGACCTCCCGTTAATCCCAACCATCAGAACATATGAAATGGATATCTATGATTGAATATTTTAAGTACCCTGAGTGTGATTATTCTGTAAAAATGACACCTACCTGTTGTGCTGTACTGCCCTTGATAGTCACTTCTTTGCCTCTGTTTGACCTAACAGACCAAATGCTTCATTTGTGGAATTGGCAGTGACTACTTTGATACAACGCCACACGGGTTTGAAACGCACACTTTGGAGGAGCACAATTTAGCAAATTACATGTAAGCGATCAGCTTTGCATATATCTCTGGTCGGCTTGAGATGTAATGTTAAAAATAATTTCATGCGATGCACCATAAAATCCGATAAACAGTAAAAGATTATTTATCTCAAGTCTATGTTGTTTATTCTGATCTCAGTTGTCTGTACTCTTTCATTTGCTGATTGCATTTTCAACTCCTTTTGTTCTGTGTTCCTTCAATTACTTATTCTTAAAAAATGTCATGGATTTGGATTTTAGCCTCTATCCATCCATGTGTCTGGACATGAATGCAAGTAAAATCTGAGTCAGTTGTAATGGGGTAAGGTGCCCAGTAGCTCAATCAGCTTCACACTTATTGAGACCATTAAAGAGGTCAATTATTGTCCAATATATGGTCACACTGCCTTTACTGCTGCAACACACTGAGCTGTGGAAACCAGGCAAGAATAGGAAGGCTGATATTATTTTTCCCCTAAGTTGGTGAAAGAGCAGGAAAGAAGGAAATATTACTACAGCAACTCCTGACCACCTTATCACACCCCTCCCTCAAGTTCTCTATCCCTCTCTTTTCAAAAACACCTGACTTCGCCAAATCCAGAATCCTTGTTATCATCTTGGTGGAGATGCTTGTAGTCCCAGCAATAAGTCTGACACTGACTGGCAAAGATTCACCCCTCGGCTTGTTATGGCAGCACCGAGGGTAACATCAATCCAGGGCAGCCTCCTCTTACAGTCATTTGCTTACACCGTCCCATAACGTTCAGCCCATAATCCCTATCTCAGTTATGTCCCCAGCAGTGCATTCCAAAGTCTCACAAGCTTCCAAGTAAACAAAGTCCTCCTGTTTTCTGTTCAAACTCTCTCGCATTTATTCTTGCCTCTATCCCCTTCCTATAGACCCCTGAAGTAATGGAAAGAGCAATCGAGCCAATTACAATCACTTTAAAAGGCACAGAGCCTAACTGTAAAGTGTACCCTTCAGGTAGCAGCTTCCAGTTGCTGTTCCCCAAGTCCGAGTTTTCTACCCCAGTTCCATGATCTTATGTGTAATCTGCCTGTTTGTTACAGCCTGACTCACCTTCTGACCATTTGTCGTACTTGTAATCTCTTTCAGGTTCTTCCTGATGTACCTGATTAATAAAGATGAAACTGAGCACACGGGTCAGGTATGTGGTTTTCCTCATCTTGACTATATGAAATACTTACACCAGGATGACTTTAGCCCCCTCACTGAAAACATTCTGAAATTTCTTCCTTGACTCAGGAGGTTCATCTTCTTGAGTTCTCCTTCTGAAGGCGGGTCCTGAATCCACCCCGGCTGGACTGGAGTTCACCCCTGTTGTCATCAATCTGATGAGACCAGCCATCTAGCCATTAGTATGCCCAAGGAATCAGAGTTGCTGTGGCAGCATATACGTTTCCATCCACATTGTTGTCCAGAGCCATGGATAGATTGATGCTAGAGGCTGCAACTTTCTCTCCATCACATGGCTGACCAGTAACCCTTTGAAATGGCCTCGCAAGCCACTCAGTCCAAGGGCAATTGGGGATGTGCGACAAATGTTGGTCTTGCCAGTGACTGCCACATCCCGTGAAAGAATATTTTTAAAATACTTTCTTCCCTTTTTTGTGTCTGTTTATCCGATTTCACATTAAATGGGTCATTATTTGCCTCGTATACTTCCTTTGGCATCAGATTACACATTCCCAACTTTCTCTGGATTTCTCTTTCACCCAGTTATCCCATAGTTGAAAACCCAGAATGTAAATAATATCAAAGTGAGAACTCGGTTCTTAAATAAAAAAAAAAAATTGTCAGTCACTTTGAAATGAGGATCTGAAAGTTAGAGGAGGTGGTACGATTGAGATTCCATTCTCATTGTGACAAGTGAGGTGTTTTGATTCCTACGCGTACCATTTTTGTGAACAAAGCTTCCTACTTACTTGAACTCAGAAACACAATGCTGAGCGGTCACATTTGCAGATGAAACTAATGTAGGAAGAATAGTGGATTCAAAAGCAGGCAGATTAATAATTAGATTGTTGGAGGGGATAGGCAGGAAGGTGGTGCCTACATTCAAAATGGACCAGAAGAAACAGCACAGAGAAAGACATTGTAAGCCATCCATTCTCCATAAATAGGCAAGCATCTTTAGTTGACTGAATACTTCACACATTCAGTCAATGTTCCAGTTATATTACAAAGACAAAGCAATAAGATTTAGAGGATAGATTACCCATACTACTAAACGCTCCAGTCAGACTGTATCTTGAACGTTCTGTCTAGTTTTGCTTTGCGAAAACAAAAGAAAGACCGTCAAAGACTGAAGTTAATTCAAAGAACCACAAGTTGGTGCTCCATCTGAGCTGCATCAGGACATGACCATGCAGCTATCAGAAGCGTTGCTTGGTATTGATGGACCACACACGACCAGCAGTCCTTTCAGGAGACATTTGTATACAACCAAGTAGGAGCTTGAAAGGATCTGACGACAGAATAAAACAGGCTGCGCACAATAAAGATGATGTTATATTTCAGTGAAAGGATGCGCTGAACCTTGGACCTCACTGTTCCCAGAGTATTCATAAAAGTTCCCTAATATACCTGCCGTTTAGACAGGATGACAAAAAGCATGGAGCGGGTTTCTGGATTTGACAAACATCACTATCTATTCAAAAATATAGATTCTAACTACAGATGAATACTTATGAACCGTCGGTATGTAACTCTACTAATTAAAACTCTCTCAATTACAAACCACACCCCACCCCACCCCGATACACATTTGAACAAAGCAGCTTGGTGCTTTCCAGCGGTCCAATGGTTTCTGAACCAAACATTCACATCACCAACAACCGCAGAACGCTGGTGTTGGGGATGGAGATAAATTATGCAGTGGGTGACTCACTCGTAACCGTCTAATTTAGAAGAAACACGCCACACGCAAGCCTTGAGTATTGACTGGTTTATTCATGAGCACCTGGGGAGAGACAAGTCGACCGAATGATCACCAGTCACTCCAAAGAGATTTAAAGAGTTGAATGATTACCAGGTTACAATCATTTAACAATTAGCAAACTGTTAATTGCAGGATAATGATCAAGCTAAGCACATTGCCCAGTCATTAGCTTCAGTCACGTAATGTCTGGACAGTGTCGGTTATTAGCTGATAAGCAGGTGTTAGTATACACGAGGTCCTTGCAAAGAGAAGAATAGCCCTATCAGGTACCCCTACAGCTGCAAGGCAAACCATCTTAGCTGGACATGGGAAAACACAGACATTCAGCAAGCAAGCACTAAGGTGAGATTCAAAATGGTTTCCAGGCTTTTAATATGTGACAAAATGGCTGCCCCAAATCTAGCAATTCTCCCACAGCTGGAGAAACTCATCAGGTTCTGGCAACATCTGTGGAAACAGGAACAGTTAGTATTTTGAGTCGAGTATGACTCTTCTTTAGAACATTCGTAGTAACTTGGTGAAAGTTTGAGCTATCGGTGAGCATAGTGTATGCTCCTAGCTATAAAAAAAATCTGCACCCATTCCTGCTCCTCGATGGTCAGCCTACAGGATTGTTTCCCCATTTACCTCTTAGCTTCCCTGCATCAGCTGGAATCCACTGGTTTCCCTATACACTCCAAAGGTGTATAGCAATTGTTTGATTAATACAGTCTGTGAAAGTGGACCATTTGCTGCAGGAGTGCAATGGCTTCATCTTCACACTTCCCGCCCATTGGTAATGATCACACAAAAATCTCTCCACATGTCTTGAGAGTAAGCAGAAAGCTAATGTAGCCTTCATCCCTGTTCTTGTAGGAATCCTACGTTTGGAAAATGTACCAGGAACGGTGCTGGGATTTCTTCCCGGCTGGTGACTGTTTCCGGAAGCAGTATGAAGATCAGTTGGGATAAAGGAGTCTCTGGAACTAACACAGTGACTGTCAAAATATTACACTTGTAATGACCTTTGAATTTTACCTGGTTCCTTGCTAAAGTTTGTGAATTGTGTGTCACTGCTTCTTGCTGTGAGACAAATGTTTGTTTAAAAAAAAAAGGACAAATACCTGAAGTGAATTTTATTACATAGACTGTTTTTTTTTAAACAAAGTACCTGGACCGGTCTTGATTGCGTATGAAAACTGGACATTGCTGCTTTTGCACACTTGAACCAGTTAATGAGCCTTGATATAGATTTGTACTTTAGTATACAATGAAAAGCCTGGATAAATATTTTGTCTAACATTTTTGTGAATGGGAAGAAAGGTTGAAAATAAGTGCCTTAGCCTTATCCTGTAATAAGTTATATTGAACGAAGGCCTTTTTATCTTTTCTTCTGCAAATTTTAGTAGCCTAGTCAGAGCCATAATAGCTGCCTCCAACTTTCAACTGTTACTTCAGTACTGACCACTGAAATAGCTATTAAATTTCGAGCAGTTGTTTTGTGCTTGCAATATTATTAATCATAATGATTTTTGGTGGAGTTCCCAAAATCTAATTACTGTCATCAAAAGACATGCTAAGTAGGGCAGGAAATGTTTTCTGAAAAGTAGTCGGAACAATGAGATATCTTCAACTGCTCTACCTAAAAGTTCCCATCTGGACATGTTTTCCATTGCACCCTATGCATTTGTTTATAACTGATTGCAAAAACAGTGACAAATACCAAAACTTGTAGCAAAGGTTCACCCTCATGAAGGCTGGAATGTATTTTTTTAATACGTTTTGAAAATGTATGCTCTAATTTTAAGTATTGCATTGGATCCCTGAAACAAAAGTTGAAATGATTATTCTAATTAATTTACCTTGTGAAGGTATCTTTAAGGTATCAAGTATTTATTTAATTTGCTATTTGTGTTTGCTAATCTTTTGAGTTTATGTTCTGTTTAATGTAATTTATTGTGACAGTTTCATCTTGTGTATGAGAAGGGTGTGAGAGTTCTTAAGCAGCCTGCTCCCAGCATTCTGAATCTGGGGTCGGTATGGTTAAAGCTTTCTTAGTACACCTTTCAAAAGCAGCTGCAAAGGTTCCTTTGTCCTGATTGCTTCAAAAGGGATGATAACTATAGCACTTCAAAACCCAGCCTCTGGTTTACAGTTTTCTCTCAAACTGACTTTCTTCAAGAATCAGGATACAGACTTTTTTTTTCCCCAAGTGATGTGTTTACTTCACATTAAACATCTGTGAATCTCTTGACTGTTCCCCTCAAAAGGTTAAAGCTATTGAGGAACAGCAGATGAGGACATTCCTCAGACAACCTGTCCAAGTAAACCCATGCTAAAGTTTATTTTTGTTAAAAAAGGAAGTGTTTTTATGCTGGAAATGATGAATTATAGAAAAACTCAATTGCGATTAATTAATATTAATGCACTTCACAAATAAGGCTGCACTATCCATCTGTGGCCTTTTGTGTACATTATCCATGTCCAGTTTTTCACCCAGTTCTGTTTGAGAAACATGAAAATAATGTAGGTTGAATTATGTGAATGCACCTAAGTTGGCAAATAAAATCCAACTTGCTTAAACTGTCTGTGCTAATTATCATTCATTAAAGCTTTAGCTCTGAGGAAGCCAACTCCATTCCCATCCCGGCATGTGCAGATAAAACTAGTTTGCTCATCATTGTTCAGCTGCGTAAGAAGGAAAATAACCAGGGCAGTAAATATGCCTCATGATTTAGAAAGAGCTTTAATTGAGCAGAGATGTGTAATTCATGTCAGGCAATTTTGTTTTACATTGTACTGAGAACTTTGGAGGAATGAGAGGCTCTTGTGAAGCAGACCTGCACCTCAAAGCAGTGTTACAAGCTGGTTAAATAAATTGGTTACATTCTGCAAACTCGTTTTCTACATTATAATTACATGATCTATTTGCAAGTTTATACCTGCTCAGTCCTGGATAGACTGCCTTTAACCAGGGTGAACTTCTTCAGTGGGATGCAACCTCTCGTTGATAGCTTCTTGCAAATTCATGGACTGCACCACCATTTCCAGGTTCACCTTCAAATCCCCCACAATCTTAACTTGAACATACGTCACCATTCCTTTATCACCACATGGACAAAATCCTTGGACTCTACACCTAATACCAGTGTGGGAGCCCTTTCACCACACAGACACACACACACACACACACACAGTGCAGGAGTTCAAGAAGGTGACTCGCCACCACCTTCTTGAGAGACTAGGAATGGGCAGCAAATTATAGCCTTGGCAACAATGCCCATAATCCCATGAATCAAAAGAAGCAGGAGGTCTGCTACCATCTCAGGAGCAGACTGGCAGTGGGGGGGTGGTGGAGGTTGTATGAGATCCCCTGATTGATATGGGACTCCAGTGGCAGACAAGGACAGCTGTGGGCCAACTGGGATCTTAAATTGTCACTTTGAGGTCCCTTCCTGCTGTCACTGGTTCCAGCTGAAGGCTGGGGTGGCTGCACCATGTTATGAGGTATATCCAAGCAACCTGAGCAGAGTTCTACACTGTTTCGCCTGTCATGACTTGAAGAGCTATCCCTGGTCTCTTGACCATCCCCTCACCATGGCACAGCCTGTTGAGTCACAGTCAGTATGCTTTTCAGAGACATGCTCATGACATCATAGCATATGGCCTGAGGGTATAATGATCTCATTGCTCATCTTACCCAGAGCACTTGAAGCACAACACTCTACTGGAAACATACTTCTCTGTTGTAGATTAATAGTTCGACAATAGCCCAGACAAATATGTGCCTGAGGAATGTGGTATTTGTACATACGTTAGTTGCAACCAATGCCTGTTGGATTCCTCAATAGCTCAGGATTCAATTCCAGTTTCCTATATTATTGGAGCTAACATGAGCATTGCCATATTAGGTAATACACCCTGCTGGAGACAGGCTTAACCCTGCTGGGACTGAAGAACTGCTGATACTCTGATTCACAGAAATAGGATTCCTTGCTTTAAATGAGGTGGAAGCCATGTATTCAGGCAAATAATTACCGAAGACCATTAAAATCCAGTCATGACTCCCAAGGCCAGAAAAGATTGCCTGTGACTTTTCAGTCAGTGGGTGGGGTCACTGCCTCTGCATTAAATTCTGACCACCAAGCCAGCTCCCTGCAACACTGAAGCCAAGGCACTGAGAGAGTCCAGAACTAGGGACGCAGTTTAAAAACTGCCACACTTAGATCGGCTGTGATCTCATCATGTCTTGGAGCAGGCCTAAGGGGCTGAATGGCCGCAACCAAGGTGAATATCCAGGACACACCCAATGCACAAAGAGCTTTCATTGGGAAGAGGTGAAGGCCGTGCAGAAACCTTCAAACAGCCCATTTACCCAGCACTTTAAGCACAACCCTGCTTCAGAATCGGCAGAATCTGTAGATTACACATTGGATTATCAACCATCGCCAAACCAGAGTGGGAACATGCCCCCTCAATCCTGAGGCACTGCCCACAAGAGACATGAGAATGTGGAGCAGACTCAAACCTTATACTAATCCATTTTGTTCTTTTTCTAACTTTACAATTAAAGAAATGAGTTGAACAATGGGGAAATGTAGATTTATGACTTATCTGCATTAATGCTACTTGCAGAGTGTTTTGACAAGTGTTTAAAAATCTCATTTATACTGGAGGACAGTACAAAGATTTGCACTGTATTCTACACATCCACGTCCCTCCACCACCGATGCTTCAGTAGCAGCAGTGTGTACTATCTAAAAGATGCACTGCAGAAATTCTCCAAAGATACTCAGACAGCACCTTCCAAACCCACAACCATTTCCCTATTGAATATTATGGGTTGGCAAAGTTAATTGGGAATCTGTGAGAGTGTGAGGTTCTCTGGCTCTGATTTGTGATTCACCCTGTGCTTTCTGAGGGGCCCAGGCTGGGCACTGGCTGTAAGCTTCTTCCTGGCAATATGCCACCTTTGATGCTCACTTATTGTTTCATTGCCCTCTTTCAGGGTCACTTTAACCTCCCCACAAAAGCTCAGTTTTCATTGTGCAAATCTGCCAAAGATGCCCAAGAGCAGTGAGCTCACTGTTCTTGGTGAGGGTTGCCTGGGTGATGTGCCACCCTTGGGTGGGCTGGCTCCAAACCAGATCCACAGAGGGTACTGGTCACCTGTCACTAGCCAAGCTAGACCTAACTCGATATAAAGCATCTGTAAGACCATGATAAAACTCTGCTCACCAACATTTGTCCCTGTGGCAGCTTGGCGTGTTAATTACACAGAGCGGTGACACGGTGGCCCAGTGGTTAGCACTGCTGCCTCACAGCACCAGGGACCTGGGTTTGATCCCAGCCTCAGGCGACTGTGTGGAGTTTGCATATTCTCCCCGTGTCTGTGTGGGTTTCCTCCCACAGTCTAAAGATGTGCAGGTCAGGTGGATTGGCCATGCTAAATTACCCATAGTGTTAGGTTCATTAGTCAGGGGGAAATGTAGAGGGTGAGTTAATCTTTAGAGGGTCATTGTGGACTTGTTGGGCCAAATGACTTGTTTCCACACTGTAGGCAATCTAACCTAATCAGCAGAATCTTCTTTATGAGCAAATCCTGACTGTGGCATCACAAAAGCTGCTTCACAACATCATAAAGCAGTGAAACCCTGATGTCAAGCGAAGGTCTGTGTGTGATTGAAGATTCTTACCTGTCCTTTTGCTGACAGTGCAGGTACAATGGAGAGGTTATCACGCACCACCACACGGTTTCCATCTCTCCTGTGAGCTGCTGCTGGTACACGTGACTGATGATTGGCCATTTTCCAGCCCGCGCTGTCCCCATCTCACTCCCTTCCCTCTCTGTTGGACTCTGGAGCACCGTCAACTCTGGACGTAGTGCACATTCTCCCCCCCTAGGGTTGTCACCTGGACAGCCACATGTCAGGTAGGATTGATTGGGTTTTTTGAGAAAGTGACAAAGATGATTGATGAGGGCAGAGCGGTAGGTGTTATCTACATGAACTTTAGCAAGGCCTTTGAAACATAGAAAATGGATGCAAGAGTAGGCCATTTGTACTTCTGAGCTTGCATCACCATTCAATACAATCATGGATAATCATGCAATCTCAGTATCCCATTCCCGCTCTCTCCCCATGCCCTTTCATCCCTTTAGCCACACAGGCCATGTCCAGCTCCATCTTGAATATACCTCATGAACTGGCCCCAACAGCTTCCTGCGGGAGAGAATTCCACAGGTTCACAACTCTCTGAGGGAAGAAATTCTTCCTCACCTCCGTCCTGAATGGCTTACCCCTTACTCTTAGACTGTGACCCTTCATGACAAGGTCCCTCACGGTAGGCTGATACAGAAGGTGAGGCCACATGGGATCCACAGTGAGCTCGTAAGATGTACATCGAACTGACTTGGTCATAGAGGATAGAGAGTACTGGTGGCAGAATATTTTTCTGACTAGAGATCTGTGCCTAATGGTGTTCCACAGGATTCAGTGCTGGGAACCCTGTTGTTTGTAATGTATGTTATAACTCATATATAATAATATATTATATAAATTATTTGGAGGAAAATGTAAATGGCCTGATTGTGAGTCTGCAGACAACACAAAAGTTGAGAGAGCTACTGATAGTAATGAAGATTGCCAGAGGATACAGATCGGTTGCAGACTCGGGTAGAGAAATGGCAGATGGCCCTTAATCTGGGCAGACGCGAGATGATGCGTTTTGGAAGGAGGGAGTATTCAGTGAAAGGCAGAACTCTTAGAAACATTAACATACAGAGGGACCTAGACATGCAGATCTACAGTTCCCTGAGAGTGACAACACAAGTGGATATGGTGGTCATGATGGCGTATGACATGCTAACCTTATCAGTCAGGGTTTAGCTTTTACAAAAATCGGCAAATCATGTTGCAGCTGTATACAATTTAGTTAGGCCACATTTGGAATATTGCACACACTACCAGAAGGATGTGGAGACTTTGGAGAGTACAGAAAAGGATCTAGAATGTATTAGCCATAAGGAGAAATTGAACAAACTTGGTTTGTTTTCACTTGAACGTCAGAGGCTGAGGGGTGATTTGATAGAGGTTTACAAAATTATGAGAGACATGGATAGAATGGATTGTTGGGAGTCTTTTTCTCAGGATGGAAATGTCAATTATGAGGAGAATGGATTTCAGGTAAAGGAGGAAAGGTTAAAGGAGATGTGAAAGGCAAGTTTCTTTACGCAGAGGGTGGCAAGTGCCTGGGATCTGCTACCAGAGGTGATGGTGGAGGCAGGTACAATAGAAAAGTTTAAGTGGCATCGCAACAGGTCTGTAAATAGGTAGGGAACAGAGGGATACTGACCAGATAGAAGCAAATGGTTTTTAGTTTAGAAAAACATCATGTGTCGATCCCGTCCTGATGGGCTGAAGGGCCTGTTCCTGTGCTGTACTATTCTTCTTTGTTATTGATTCCTGGCCAGAGCCTGTGAATGATCAAAAATATTTGGATTATGCTAGTTACCAAGCAGGGACTCTCGAAAGGAGTTTGAAAATGATGCTGCGACCGTACGTTCTCTGAAATGACTATTCCATCTCGGCATAAGCTCGATTTATTTCTTAAACCTGTTCTCTTCAGCTGCACTCACTTGTCTCTTTTTCATAATTCTCCCTCCTACTGTTCTGTCCAAATTGGTTCTGTTTGCTCTCCCTCACTTCTCAACCACTCTCACAAGGACGAGAGGAAATCTAATTGAGATATGTAAGATGCTAAAGGGGGTTTAAAAAGTAGACTTGGACAGAATGTTACCCCCCGTGGGGTAATTTAGAACGAGAGGCCGTGGTTTTAGGGTAAGGGCTGACAGATTTAAAAAAGAGATGAGAGGAATTACTTCTTTCAAAGGGTTGTGAGTTGATGGAATTCACTTCCCTAGAGTGTGGTAGACGCTGGGACACTGAATATGTTGAAGAAGGAAATGAGTAGATATTTAATTAGTAATGGGTTAAAGACTCATGGAGAGCGGGCGGGAAAATGGAGTTGAGGCCAAGATGAGATCAGCTGTTGTCATATTAAAATGCAGAGCAGGTTCAAGGGACTGAATTGCCCATTTCTGCTCTTAGTTCTTAGGTTTAGAAAGTCTTTTCTTTGTTGACCCTTATTTCTTCCCCATGGCTACCCCCTCAGTCGCTCACAATCCCCACACCCCCATGTCATGGGACCTCCAGCACTAGGTAGCAGTCATGGGAGGAGGCACTGAGCATGGAAAGCTTTTTCTTATTTCAAAACTATATTCATTCAAAAATCTTTCCGTACATTCATGTCACTGAAGCAGTTCAGTTCGGTACAGCCTTAGCATGTTGAGAACAAACAGACATTGGGATTTGATTCTCCAGTCAGTTCCTAAAAGCCCAAGGCATTTCTTACTTATACACAATACTATTTACATGTACTTAAGGCACTAGGAGGATCAGATAACTGAACGGACCCCAGTTTACCTTCAGCAGGAAGTCCTCAGACAGTGGTCTTTCCCCACCAGGCCTTGGCAGCAGCTGCCCCAGTCTTCAGTGGGTCCCTCAGTACATGGTCCTGGACCTTGGAATGTGTCAGTCTGCAACACTCGGTCGTGGTCACCTCCTTGTTCTGGAAGAATGACAAGAATGCCTTTCACTGAATTGATGGTCCTCCAGGTACAGTTGTTGTTTGTCTCAGTGTCTGTCCTGGACAACAGACCGTAGATCACAGAGTCCTGCACCGTGGAGGTGCTCGGGACGAGCCTCGACAAAAACCACTGCATCTTGCTCCAAACTTTTTTTGCAAAGGGCCAGTACAAAAGGAGATGTGACGGTCCCTACCCACCCACAGCTGCATCAAGGGCAGCGTGCAATGGCGCAGACCAACCATAAACATTCTCACAGGCAGTGCCCTTCTCACCACCAGCCAAGTGATGGCTTGGTGCTTGTTGGGAAGTTCTGGTGATGATACATTCTGTCAAATGACTTTGACAGTCTCTTCAGGGAACCATGCGATAGGATCCACTCTCTCCTTTTCCCGCAGGATCTCGAGGGTACTACGTGCTGACCACTTCCTGATGGAACTTGGGTCAAAGATGCTTTTCTTTGCAAATTTCTCCACAAAGGACAGGCGATATGGAACGGTCCAACTACTTGGAGCATTCCATGGTCATGAGGACAGTTCCATCCTTCGCAAAAACGGGGACAGTTGGAACATCAGTACATAGTGACACTTGGTGTCTACGCACCGAGGGTCTATGTACAGCTTGATGCAGCCACACACAAAGGTGGCCATCAGGGTGAGGGTGACATTGGGTATGTTCTTCTCCCCCTTATCCAGAGTTTTGTAAGTTAACTCCCTGCAGACGCAGTCCATCTCAGACCTCCAGATGAAGTGGAAAACGGCTCAGGTAACTGCAGCAGCACAGTTTCGTCGAATGGATTAGACCTGCACCATGCAGACCACAAGACATAGGAGCAGAAATTAGGCCGTTCAGCCCATTGGGTCTGCTCCACCATACAATCATGGCTGATAAGTCACTCAACCCCATTCTCCCACTTTCTCCCTCTAACCTTTGATCCCCTTGATATTCAAGAACCTATCTCAGTCTTAAATATACTCAATGACCTGGCCTCCACAGCCTTCCATGGCAGTGAATTCCATCGATTCCCCACTCTCTAGCTGAAGAAGTTTCTCTTTATCTTCGTTGTAAAACCTCTTCCCTTTACTCTAAGGCTGTGCCCTTGGGTCCTAGTCTCTCCTACCAATGGAAACATCTTCCCAACATCCACTCTGTCCAGGCCATTCAGTATTCCCCTAAGTTTCAATTAGTTCCCTCCACATCCTTCTAAACTCCAAGTATAGATGCAGGGTCCTCAAACATTCCGCTTATATTAAGCTTTTCATTCCTGGGACCATTCTCATGAACCTCCTCTGAACACGCTCCAGGGCCAGTTAATCCTTCCTGAGACATGGGGCCCAAAACTGCACTCAATACTCCAAACGTGGTCTGACCAGAGCCTTCTAGAGCCTCAGAAGCACATCCCTACTTTCATATTCAAGTCCTCTCAAAATAAATGCCAGCATTGCATTTGCCTTCTTGACTACTGACTCAAAGGTTTACCTTGACAGAATCCTGGACTAGAATTCCCAAGTCTCTTTGCACTTCAGATTTCTGAATTTTCTCCCCATTTCGAAAATAGTCCATGCCTCTATTCTTCTGACCAAAGTACATGACCTCACACTTTCCCACATTGTACTCCATCTGCCGTTCATTGCCCACTCCCCTAACCTGCCCAAATCCTTCTGCAGCCTTCCCTGCCTCCTCAATGTACCTATCTTTGTATCATCTGCAATCTTAGCCAGAATGCCCTCAGTTCCTTCATCTAGATTGTTAATGTATAAAGTGAAACATTGTGATCCCAACACTGAGCCTTGTGGAACACACTCATCACCGGTTGCCATCCTGAGGAAGACCCTTTTATCCCTATTCTCTGCCAGGCTTCTATCCATGCTTGCCTCTGACACCAGGGCCCATATCGTATTCAGTAGCCTCCTGTGGAGCACCTTGACATAGGCCTTCTTGAAGTCCAGGTAGATAACACCCATTGGATCTCCTTGGTCCAACCTGCTCATTACTTCCTCAAAGAATACTAGCAGATTTCTCAGGCATGACCTCCCCTTGATGAAACCAATAGAGAGAGTGCCTCACCCCTGATGACCAGGTTTTTACCTGCAATGGAGAGGGAGAGATGCTCCCCAAAGACCAATTTCTGCCTTTCTTTCGCAGTACACTCCTAAGATTTTTGTGCATGCACCGGCCCCTCCGAACCATATTCCCGGCTCCTATAGGTAACCTGTCCTGACAGTCAAGGGAATATGGAATTGGTCAGCACAGTTCCTAAAGCTCATGGCCTCACTCTTGCCTTGATTTACCTTGGGTCCCAAGACCAGTTCAAATTGGTCACAGATGCTGAATAGTCTGTGCACTAACAGTGAATCCGAGCAGAAAACGGCGATGTCCTCCATGTTCAGGAAGGTTTTGACCTTGAGGCCTCCGCTGCCTGGGATAGTCACCCCTCTCAAGCTCACATCCTTCCCAATGGACTGAGCAAAAAGGCTCTCTACAGCTCACAAACAAGGCCGGGGAGAGAGGCCAGCGCTGCCTGACTCCTCATCTGATCGGGAAGCTTTGTCATTCCCACCCATTGATTGAGACTGCGCTAACAATGCCGTGTAGATCCAGTTGCGAATTCCCTCCCCAAAGGCCATTTTGGAGAGCACACACCACATGTACGTGTGCAATGCCCTGTCAAAGTACTAGCCACTTTGTTTTTATTTCAAAAATATACATTATTCGTTTAAAAAAAACTTGGTATATATACACAGTCATACATGCAGTTCTATTCTGTGCAGGAGCATAATCAAGGAAACAACCAAACATTGAAATTTGAGTCTATTCGAGAAAACCAAAGACCTCTCTATGCATATAATATTTACATGTACTTGAGGCACTAGGACAGTTAGATAACTGGACAGACCCCCATTTACCTTCAGCAGGAAGTTCTCAGACAGTGGTCTTTCCCTACATCTGCCCCAGGCTTCAGCGCATCCCTCAGCACTTGGTCCAGGACCTTGGAATGTGCCAGTCTGCAACACTCAGTCAACGTCAACTCCTTGCTCTGGAAGACCAACACGTTTTGGGGAGACCAAACAGCGCCTTTCACCAAGTTGATGGTCCTCCAGACGCAGCCGATGTTTGGCTCAGTGCACATCCCATGGAACAGACTGTAGAGCACAGAGTCCCGTGTCACGGAGCTGCCCGAGACGATCCTTGACAAAAACCATTACATCTTTCTCCAAATTTCCTTTGCAAAGGCCTATACCAACAGCAGATGGGTGACAGTCTCAAACCCCCACAGCTGCTTCGTGTGATGGTACAGACCAACCAGGCACACATGAAGGATCTCACAGTTAGGGCCCTTCTCACCACCAGCCAATCAATTTCTTTGTGTTTGTTGGAAAGTTCTAGTGATGAGATCACACTGCCAGAGAACTAGACCCTGGGAATTCTTGATACATAGTTCTGAATGAATTCCTACAAATTCAGCTTGCTGTTTGGTTCAAAGGACCTCCATGTTGGGCATTGGGTACCAACACCTCAGGGTACGCTCTATGGGCACATTGGGTGCTTGTTGGGAGCGTTGACTACTCCCTGTGTCAAAGCTCCCTCACCTTAATCAGTACAAACTTCAACTTCAAACAGAAAGGGCCATTTTTATGATAAGACACACTTGATCTGAGTTATGGGTTCAGTTCAAAGTGGACAGCACCCTTCAGTAAGAGGAGACAGTACTGTTATGATAATGTCACTTGTCTTACTGCCCAGGCTAATGCTTTGAGGATATGGGTTCAACTCCCACCACAGCAGCTGGTGGAATATGGAATCAGGAATTGGAGGTTAGTTTCAGTAATGGTGACCAGAATAATTATTATCAATTGTCATTTAAAAAAAAAACCAGTGCAGCCGCCAAAACACCATAAAATGTAGTAGTGGAAGTAGGCTATTCAACCCATTGAGTCTGCTCTACCATTCAATGAGATCATGGCTGATCCTGGTAATCCTCACTCCACTTTCCTGTCTTTTCCTATACACCTTGATTCTCTTACTGATGAAAAATCTCTCTATCTCAGCCTTGAATATATTGAATGACCCAGCCTCGACAGCGCTCTGCAGTAAAAAGTCCGATAGATTCACTACCCTCCTCATCTCTCTCTATTAAATGGGTGTGCCATTACTCTGAGAGGATGTCCCTTCGACCTCGACTGTTCCACAGGGGAAACAAAATTTTCGCATCTACCTTGTCAAGTCCTTGATTAATCGTGCAAATTTGAATAAGTTCTCCTCTCATCCATCTCAACTCCAACGAGTACAGGCTCAATCCACTCAACATCTCCTCATAAGACAGTCCTTTCATATCTGTTATCAGCCAAACGTACCTTCTCTGGACTGCCTCCAACGTCAATACATCTTTTCTTAAACTGTTCGCAGCATTCCAGTTGTGGGCTGACTGGTGCCTTGTACAATTTTAGCAAAACTTCCTTACTTTTGCACACTATTCCCTTTGAAGTAAAGGCCAACATACCCCTTTGCCTTCCCTGTTACTTGGTAATGCTAGTTTTTTGTGAGACATTGCTGAGGACTTACAATCCTTCTCCTCTGCGACTTTCTGAAGTTTTTCTCCATTTAGTTAAAATTCAGCTGTATTATTCTTCCTGCCAAAGTGCATAACCTCATATTCTCACATGTTGTGTTCTAACTGCCAAGTATTTGCCCACTCACCTAACCTGTTCATATCCCTCTGCAGACTGTCTGTGTCTTCCTCACCACTTGCTTTCCCATCGATTTTTGTGTCATCCACACACTTGGCTGTAGTGCATTCATTTTCCTCATCCAAGTCATTAATATGTACTGCTGCGAATTGTGGCCCCATCACTGATCGCTGTGGTACTCCACTAGTTACATGTTACCAACCTGAAAATCACTCCTTAATCCTAACTCTGTGTCTTTTACTAGTAAGCCAATCCTCTATATTGTGGTAATATACTATCCCCAACATGATGGGCTCTCATTTTATAAAACGAATATGTGGCATCTTATCAAACACCATCTGAAAATTCAAATATATTACATCCACTGCTTCCCCTTTATCTATTCTACTTGTTACATCCTCAAAGAATTCTAGTAAATTTGTCAGGCACGATTCATGAAGTTATACTGAATCTGTTTGATCAGAGAATGTATTTCGAAATGCTCTGCCATTATTGTCACAAAATCAGATTGCTACAATAAGCCGGCATGTTTCAAAGCGATGTTTTTTTTTTCTGAGGCCAACGTACACAAATAACATGGAGTCAAAATGCATCCTTGTTAAGTTACCTGTTTTGAAATCTCTGAGAGAATGGCATTGAGTGATAAAGCTGAAACTTGCCTTCTTTCGAAATGCATCATGGTGACTTCCTCTTATCAAATAAAGGTTGTAAACAGTAGATTATTGAAAAATTGTACAAGGCTCCAGCCAGCCCACAACTGGAATGCTGTAAACAGTTTTGATGCCCTTAAAAGGTATATTGGCCTTGGAGGCAGTCCAGACAAGGAACATTTGGCTGATAACAGATATGAAGAGACTGTCTTATGAGGAGATTGGGCCTTCTAATTTTAGAATGTGTACGTGACCATGTAGTTATACAACAACGAAACAGACCTTTGCTCCAATTAGTCCACGCCACCCAGGGTTCCCAAACTAAATTAATCTGATTTGCCTGTATTTGGCCCATATCCCTCGAAACATTCCTGTTCATGCACCTGTCCATATGTCTTCTGATTGCTGTAATTGTATCTGCATCTACCACTTCTTCTGTGAAGGGAGGATGGGTGACAAGTGAGTGAGGGGAGTAAGGCAGAGGGGGGCATGAGGTGACGGGACAGTGGATGAGGGGATGGGGAGTGTGGGGAGGGATAGTGAGGGGAGGAGGCAAGTAAGGGATAGTGAGGGAAGGAGGCGGAGGAAGGGTTAGAGAGGGGGCGACCAAATAACTGTAAAAGGTTTGAAGGTTTAAAAAGAAAACTTAGGTATTTTAGTTTGAACAAATAGTTGAACAAAAGAAGCTGCAAGTGTGTTTTGAGAGGATCGTATAATCTAGTCAATGAAAGGTCTACCCTACCCCCCTTTAGGAAAAAAGCTCAAATCAGCAGGAGATAAATTTTCGTCCTGAAAGTGATTCCTTTTAATGCTTTTCAGATAGATAGGTATATTTTTAATAGCTGTATTGCTAATTGGGGTATTGTTTGTTCAAATATAGTAAAGACATTGTGTTAAAGTTGTGAACATTAACCCTTTCTTTCTCATAATTCTCACGTCTGAAGCTGTCAGATGTAGAAGTTTACATCTGACAGAGAAGATTAAGATGGCTGAGTGTTGGTGTGGAGACACCAATGAAATGGGTTTGTTCTTTACTGAACAGAGGAGGTTGCCTTGAGAATCGATGGGTATTGGAAACGGTGAGAGGTTTGGGCTGCAGGATTGGGGAAAAGAGCAGAGGGAAGCTGAAGAGGGCCATTTTCTTTTCTGAAATGAGTTGCTGTGATCTTTCTGAGAGGCGGTGGGAGCAGGTCCAGTGATAACATTCACAAAAACATTTAGACGTGTGCTTGAGGTTGGCAATGCCAGGTCAGCGGGGCAAAAGCAGGGTGGAGACGAGCTTTACAAATGCCTCTTTCAAACAGTGGGCAGCAAACAAATCTGGACATGTCCGTACGATTCTGTGATTGAACGTGCAGGACACGGGTCTGGACTGAAGCAGATGAAGGAAGCGTGTTCTGACTGGAAGGGTCTTAACTTATCAGCTGACCTGTAGCTGTTCGGCGCTGATTCTAACATACTTGTTCATGTGGCTAACATTCCCCACAACTCAAAAAAGGGGATAGAATAATAGAAGCACGAATGACCACAGCACAGGAGGCCATTCAGCTCGTCATTTCTACTACAGCTCAACACAACCTAGTCCCACTTCCACACCTTTGTCCACTGACATCATTGAGTCTTTTTCTATTCACATGCTTATCAATTCCCTTTCAACCTGCCTCCCCCCACACTCTCAGACAGTCCACTCCAGACCCTAACCCCTCGAGTGAACCTGCCTCCCCCCACACTCTCAGACAGTCCACTCCAGCCCCTGACCCCTCGAGTGAACCTGTCTCCCCCACACTCTCAGACAGTCCACTCCAGACCCTAACCCATCGAGTGAACCAGCGACTTCCGCTTGTCGGTCCTATTTCCAGTGGGAACGGTTTCGCCCTCTTTCCCTTCGAGACCCCAGACCACTTTGAACGTATTGATCAAACCTCCTCCTAACTTTCTCCTGTCCAGGGAGAACAGCCTCAGCTTCCTTTTGATCCACTTAAGCCAAAGTCTCTCATCCCTGGAGCCATTCTTGGAAATCTGTGCTCCCACTCTGAATAGATTCATGAACTAGCTTTCAAATACCACGTACAAAATTGGTCACAATATTCCAGTTGAGGCAGACCGGTGGTTAACAGGGGTTCACCCATAACCTCCTTGTTTTTTGCAGCTCCTGGCTGTATTTATAAAGTCCAACATTCTGTCTGTATTCTCAATGGTCTTCTCAACCTACCCTGCCATTTTACAGACCAGTGCATGCCTATCGATTAAACTGTTTCTGAACTCTTACAACTTAAATCATCTAGATACCCATGCCAACATACTGAAGGGAAACATTATCGCTAGACTCTTCATCCAGAGATCCCAGAGTCCTCACTTTCTCCCTATTCATCCAGAGACCCAGGAAATGTTCTTGGGACCTGGGTTTAAATCCCTCCAGGACAGACGGTGGAATTTGAATTCGATAAAAATGTAGAATAATGATCATGAATTGATTGTTGGCAAAACCCATCCGGTTCACGAATGTCCTTTAGGGAAGGAAACTGCCATCCTTACCTGGTCTGGCCTACATGTGACTCCAGACCGCACAGTAAGGCAGTTGATTCCTAACTGCCCCCTGAGCCATTAGGGATGGGTGATAAATGCTGGGCCTAGTCAGTGACGCCCTCATCCCAGAAATTGAAAACGATGACCAAGAACAAGAGGACTCAGATTTAAAGTGATTTGCAAACTAAGCAAAGATGATGTGAGGTAAAGCTTGTTCACTGCCTGGAAGTGTGGTAGAGGCAGGTTCAATTGGAACAGTCAAGATGGCCATTGGATGGTTAATTGGACAGAAATAATGTGCAAGGACATGGGGGAGATTGGCAGGCGATAGTCAAATAAATAGGAAGGGGGTGGGGCTAGGGAGAAGGTAGCCAAGAGTACAATAGGTGGATGGAGGTGAGGTTAAAGGTGATAGGTGAGAGAGGAGCCTAGGCGATAGTGAGGCTCATTCGAAGAGCTGGTGCAGGCTCCATAGACCAATGACCTCCTTCTATGAGGTAACAAGTCTGTGATTGGATGGCATAATTTAACCCAGTGTCTCCAACAGAGAAGAACAATAAAGAGGAACAACCCAACGGAGCAGTGAGTCCGGGTGAAGGGTCGTCACAATCGCATAGGAAGATAAAGGAGAGGAAACGGAAAAGGTATCATCAAGACAGCAGAGGTCAGGGACAACTGTCCGGGTCTGTGATGTAAATTCTCAACTCACCTTGTGTCCTAGTTCCCAGCTGCCCCCCCCCATTCCGGAGGCCTGGTCAGCATTGCCCCCTCTCCCCACCCTCAAGACCCTGCTCTTAATATCTTGCTAACAATCACCCAAGGCAACTTGTCCCTATTTCATTCACCCAGAGTCAGTCACCCTGACAGTTGGAGATCAGCAGCAGGAGGGACAAGAATAAAGAATAGATTCCCAATGCAGAGGCCTCAGGCTATTACTCTGGAAACATGGGTTCAAATCCCACCAGGCCAGATGCTGGAATTAAAGTATAATTGTTAAATCTAAAACTGAAAGCCATCCACAAGGACAGTGACCATAAAGCTCTCACCAATTGTTGTAAAGGCCCGTTTGGTTTGCTAATGCCTGTTTAGGAAGGGAAATTTGCCGTTCTTACCCAGTCTGGCCTACATGTGACTCCCAGACACCCAGCAATGGTGACACGGTGACTCAGTGATTAGTACTTTGCCGCACAGTACCACAGACCTGGGCTTTCCATTGGTTTCCTCCGGATGCTCTGGTTTCCTTCCACAGTCCAAAGATGTGTAGGTCAAGTAGATTGGCCATGTTAAGTTGCCCAAAGCATCCTGGAACGTGTAGGCTAAGTGGATTAGCCATGGGGAATGCAGGGTTACAGGAATAGAATTAGGGCTCTTCGGGGGGGGGGTTGGGGGGGTCAGTGTTGACTCAATGGGCTGAATGGCCTGCTTCCACACTGTGGTTCAACGTGACTGATTCCTACTCACTCTCTCAAATGGCCGAACAATCCACTCAGCCCCAGGGCAGAGAGGGACAGGCAATACCCACTGGGAGAATGTAAGTGATGCCCTGTGAAAGAATAAAGAGAAGAGATCAATTCTTTAGCACTTCCCCCTGCCTCCCCCCACCCCCGCTCTCTCTCTCCCTGCTGGCCTGTCATTTAATTGGTTGATATTTTATGGTGACTTCTGCACACCAACTCACACATTCCTTTACTTCCTGGGACCTTCACATTGTTGACAAAGTAAAGGAAGCTCTGGCATTTCGCTAACACCTTTCATTCCCCTCCAACGTTCGACTATTCTACTATGGGCCTGAGGTTGGTAGATGTTGCATGAATTTGTTGATGTCAGCAAATCTGACCTTTTACTTAAACCTACAAGCGGTAGTAGAGGCAGGCACAGTAGATTAATTTAAGATACATCTGGACAGACACATGAGTAGGTGGGGAGCAAAAGGATACAGATCCTTAGGAATTGGGAGACAGGTTTAGACAATGGATTTGGATCGTCACAGGCTTGGAGGGCCGAAGGGCCTGTTCCTGGGCTGTAAATTTTCTTTGTTCTAAGACACATTCAGGTTGAGACTTCGCCTCTACCAGGAGATTGTTACAGAGAGTCCGAGCAGTCACATGATCTTCCATCACTTGGCAACGATGCTCTCAGTGATCTTGTTCACATCTCACACTAACTCTTTACACCATAGATACCTCAATGCACTCCATTGCTAAGAAACTCACTTTTGAACGTATAGTCCCTCCCTGCTCTATGTATCATCCAATCTGCACACAGCAGGCTCCCACAAAAGCAGTGCGATAACAGCTTCACTTTTTCTTTTTTCTAAATCAAATCAAAGGAAAAACAAACAAAAAAGAAAAAAAAAACAATAAAGAAAACCAAAAAGAGCAAATATCTTCCCTGGAAAAGTGGGGGAAGAAAAAGAAACTCCCCTCCTCCAAAACACAGAGTGTATTCGCAGGGACACACTGACTGTGGTCTAGCCAGCACAGTGTCGGTGCACTAAACTGAGGAGATTCTAAAGCTCTTGGTTATATAATTGTTTTTCTTCCTCACCCCCACACTACTGCCTAACCACAGTAGTGCTTATATTTTCCCCAGCCCCCATGTTGTGTGTCTGTGCGGGTGTGAGACACAGTGAAAGACAATAGCTGTATAAATCTTGATTCAATTTCCATCGCCAGGAAAAAGGAGATACCAAGGTGGCCAGTGAAAAGCGGTGCCCATCTCATCAAAGGGTTTTATTAAGGAGCATCAATTGAAGACTGATATGAGGAGGAATGATTTCTCTCAGAGGATCGTAAGCCTTTGGAACTCCTTGCCCCAGAGAGTACTTGTATATATTTAAGGCTGACTTAGATAGATTCTTGATCAGTCAGGGAATCATGGGATAGGGAAAGGGCAGGAAAGTGAACGTGAGGAATACGGGATCAGCTGGATCAGAACGGTGCAGCAAGCTTGAGGGGCTGAATGGCCTACTCCTGTTCCCATTTGCTATGGTCTTATAAATATCGGATAATCCGGTTCGATGAAAAAGTCTTGGGACTGGCTGTGCTGAGCATGAAGTTGATGAATTTTAATGCCCTCCCCTCTCCCCACCCTTCCCAATTTCCACCTTCTCTTCTAATTCACCTGGGCCAGAAAATTCTGGAACGGCATCTCCTTCAGTCTTCCTTCCTTCCAACAAGATAAAGGGTTAAAGGGTTTAGTGGATATTTAACTACATCAAAGGGGCTATACAAATACACGTCGTTGTTGGTTGCCACAAGTACAAAAGGGAAAGAAGGGTAGCAAAGAGGAGTGGGGTCACTGAGGGGAGGGGGGCAGTGATGGGAGAGGGGAGTGGGCACTGAGGGGAGGGGGGCAGTGATGGGAGAGGGGAGTGGGCACTGAGGGGAG
>NC_057750.1:14568758-14584194 GCF_004010195.1 Chiloscyllium plagiosum
TGGGAGAGTGGAGGGGCCCCTGAGGAGCAGTGATGGGAGAGGGGAGGGGGCACTGAGGGGAGCGGAGAATGGGATGACAGTGGAAGGGCTGACACAAAGGGCACAAAACAATGGCATCAGCCTGTGTAGGTTCACACTGATGATGTCAGTGATTGGTGTGTGTCTGGAGTCACGTGTAGGCCAGACTAGGTAAGGGTGGCAGATTCCTTCCCTAAAGGATATTAGTAAAGCAGGTGGGTTTTTCCCACAATTGACAATAGACTCTGCTCATTTAATTCTAGATTGTTCACTGAATTCAAACTCCACCGCCTGCTGTGACAAGATTTGAAGTTGGGTCCCCAGAACATTACCTGAGTCTCTGGATTAACAGCGATAGTACCAGCAATAATTAGCAGCGCAGTGATAATACCATTTGGTCATGACCTCTGTGTGTTCTCTCAGAGCTTCACTGAGATAATTCTTGAAGTGTAATGCCCAGAATTGACCACGAATTTCTGGCTGAGGTCTAACCAGTAATTTATAAAGATCTGGAAGCATCTCCTTGCTTTTATATTCTATTTTAAACACAAATATATCCCTTCATTTCATTTTAACCATCTTAGTAACGTGCCCTGTTGTCTTAAAATGTTACACCAAGGTCTCGCTGCTCCTCAATATTTTTCAGTGGGATTAAGAAGTATTTTGGGTGAGAGTCAAGTTACAAGAGCAGCTCAATTAACAATATAATCGTCTTTTTTTAAATTTCAACTTAATTACCAACTTTTCCTTCTTCTAGAATCCGACTTAAAATGCCCCCTGGCAGGAAACGGGAGCCTGCTGTGGATAGTGAGGCGCAGGCCCAGGTGAGACCCTTCCTTCTCCTGATGCTCCTGGGGCAAGGCAATAGGTCACGTTCTGAGCTCAGACAGGTCTGAATGGGGTTGGGTAAAGCTATAGCTCCCTGGCAGAAAGAAACAGTAGGAAATAACTGGCTTTTTGACGCCTTCCACCCTGACCTCAAGTTCACCTGGATCAACTCGGACACCTCCCTCCCCTTCCTGAAGCTCTCCATCTCCATTTCCAGTGACTGACTAAGCATAGACCTCTGGTTCAAACCCACCGACTCCCACAACTACTTGGACTAAGCCTCCTGTAAAAACTCTATCCCTTACTCCCAAACCCTCCGCCTCTGCCACATCTACTCCCAGGAGGAGCATATCCACTCCAGAACATCCCAGATGGCCTTCCACTTCAAGGACCGCAATTTCCCCACACACATGGTCAACAATACCCTCCATCCCATCTCCTCAACTTTCTGCACCTCCACCCTTGAAGTCACCCCTCTCAACGCAACAAGGATAGACCCCCCCTCGCCAGTCATCTCCTTTCACCCCACCAACCTCCAGATACAGCGCATTATCCTCTGCCATTTTCACCATCTACAGTCATGACCACACCACCAGAGACATATTTCCCTCCCCACCCCTATCAGCATTCCATAGAGACCATTCCCTCCACGCTCCCAACCCACCCACCCTCCATTCTCGGCACCTTCCCTTGCTGCGGCAAGAGGTGTAAAACCTGCCTCCTCACCTCCATCCACGAGCCCAAAGGATCCTTCCACATCCAGCAGAGATTTTCCTGCACCTCCCAACACCTCATCTACTGTATCCGTTGTTCTCGATGAGTCTCCACTACCTCGGGGAGACGTGAAGCCAACTTGTGGAATGTTTCAGGAAACATCTCTGGGATACACGCACCCAATAACCCCACCGCCCTGTGGCCGAACACTTCAACTCCCCCTCCCACTCCACCAAGGACATGCAAGTCCTGGGCCTCCTCCACCACCAAATCCTAGCCACCCAACACCTGGAGGAAAAACGCCTCATCTTCCACCTTGGGACCCTCCAACCACACAGCATCAGATTCAATTTCACCAGCTGCACCCCTCCCCCACATTCCTGATGAAGAGCTTATCCCTGCAGCGTTGACTCCTGCTCCTCGGATGCTGCCTGACCAGCTGTGCTTTTCCAGCACCACCCTTTGTGATTATGGATTCCTTCATGCACGCTTGGAAATTAAATCCATTTCAACCACAATGATTGAATTGGGAAAGCTGCTTCCTAATTGGAACTTTTAGATATTTTTACACCATTTATCTGCTTCCTTCTTTCTCTCTATCGCTATATAGCTCCTTATGTCTCACTATGTCTCTCTCTCTATATATATTTATCCATCTCTCCTTATCTCTCACTATCTCAGTCTCTCATGATATGTCTCCCTCTAAATATTTCTCACTATCGCTCTCTAAACGCCTCTTTCTCTCTATATTTCTTTCCCTCTCCATTCTTTACCATAATTATGATGAAATGTCCTTCCAGTAACGTATGTTGGAGTCAACATAAGCAAGATGCCTTCCTTTCTGAATGACATACTGTTCACTTCCATTTATTATGTTCCTTTTCAGGTTTTACATCCCCGCTTATCCCACTTTCGAAAGTCCATTGATAAAATGATGGTTTTAACACAGGAGAAAATAGCCACTCAGAGCAGTGAGATGCAGGTAATGATGTGACCAATCCAGCTGCTAAATTCAGCACCAATTTGATCCAATCTAGCACAACCAGTCGCTGTGTGATTGGTCAGTCACTGGAGGATCTGTCGGTCACTGTGTGATTGGTCAGTCACTGTGGGATCTATCAGTCGCTGTGTGATCTGTCAGTCACTGTGAGATCTATCAGTCACTGTGTGATCAGTCACTGTGAGATCTGTCAGTCACTGTGTGATTGGTCAGTCACTGTGAGATCTATCAGTCGCTGTGTGATCTGTCAGTCACTGTGAGATCTATCAGTTGCTGTGTGATTGGTCAGTCACTGTGTGATCTGTCAGTCACTGTGTGATTGGTCAGTCACTGTGTGATCTATCAGTCACCATGTGATCTGTCAGTCACTGGTTGATTGGCCAGTCACCATGTGATCTATCAGTCACTGTGTGATTAGACACTGTGTGATCTATCGGTCACTATGTGATTGTTCAGTCACTGTGAGATCTGTCAGTCACTGTGGGATCTGTCGGTCACTGTGGGATTGTTCAGTCACTGTGGGATCTGTCAGTCATGTGTGATCAGTCACTGTGGGATCTGTCGGTCACTGTGGGATTGTTCAGTCACTGTGGGATCTGTCAGTTACTGTGTGATCAGTCACTGTGTGATCAGTCATTGTGGGCTCTGTCAGTCACTGTGTGATCAGTCACTGTGGGATCTGTCGGTCACTGTGGGATTGTTCAGTCACTGTGGGATCTGTCAGTCACTGTGGGATCTGTCAGTCATTGTGTGATTGTTCAGTCACTGTGGGATCTGTCAGTCACTGTGTGATCAGTCACTGTGGGATTTGTCGGTCACTGTGTGATCTGTCGGTCACTGCGGGATTGTTCAGTCACTGTGGGATCTGTCAGCCACTGTGTGATTAGTCACTGTGTGATCAGTCACTGTGGGATCTGTCAGTCACTGTGTGATCGGTCACCGTGGGATCTGTCGGTCACTGTGTGATCAGTCACTGTGGGATTTGTCAGTCACTGTGTGATCAGTCACTGTGGGATCTGTCACTGTGGGATCTGTCAGTCACTGTGTGATCGGTCACTGTGGGATCTGTCAGTCACTGTGTGATCAGTCACTGTGGGATCTGTTGGTCACTGTGTGATCTGTTGGTCACTGCGGGATTGTTCAGTCACTGTGGGATCTGTCGGTCACTGTGTGATCGGTCACTGTGGGATCTGTCGGTCACTGTGTGCTCAGTCACTGTGGGATTTGTCAGTCACTGTGTGATCAGTCACTGTGGGATCTGTCAGTCACTGTGTGATCAGTCACTGTGTGATTGTTCAGTCACTGTGGGATCTGTCAGTCACTGTGTGATCAGTCACTGTGTGATCAATCACTGTGGGATCTGTCAGTCACTGTGTGATCAGTCACAGTGGGATCTGTCGGTCACTGTGTGATCTGTCGGTCACTGCGGGATTGTTCAGTCACTGTGGGATCTGTCAGCCACTGTGTGAACAGTCACTGAGGGATCTGTCAGTCACTGTGTGATTGGTCAGTCACTGTGGGATCTGTCAGTCACTGTGTGATTGGTCAGTCACTGTGGGATCTGTCAGTCACTGTGTGATCAGTCACTGTGTGATTGTTCAGTCACTGTGGGATCTGTCGGTCACTGTGTGATCAGTCACTGTGGGATCTGTCAGTCACTGTGTGATTGTTCAGTCACTGCGGGATCTATCAGTCACTGTGGGATCTGTCGGTCACTGTGGAATTGTTCAGTCACTGTGGGATCTGTCAGTCACTGTGTGATCAGTCACTGTGTGATCAGTCACTGTGGGCTCTGTCAGTCACTGTGTGATCAGTCACTGTGGGATTGTTCATTCACTGTGGGATCTGTCAGTCACTGTGGGATTGTTCAGTCACTGTGGGATCTGTCAGTCACTGTGTGATCAGTCACTGTGGGATCTGTCGGTCACTGTGGGATTGTTCAGTCACTGTGGGATCTGTCAGTCACTGTGGGATTGTTCAGTCACTGTGGGATTTGTCAGTCACTGTGTGATCAGTCACTGTGTGATCAGTCACTGTGTGATCTGTCAGTCACTGTGTGATTGTTCAGTCACTGTGGGATCTGTCAGTCACTGTGGGATCTGTCAGTCACTGTGTGATCAGTCACTGTGTGATCTGTCAGTCACAGTGTGATTGCTTAGTCACTGTGGGATCTGTCGGCCACTGTGTGATCGGTCACTGTGGGATCTGTCAGCCATTGTGTGATTGTTCAGTCACTGTGGGATTTGTCAGTCACTGTGTGATCAGTCACTGTGGGATCTGTCGGTCACTGCGGGATTGTTCAGTCACTGTGGGATCTGTCGGTCACTGCGGGATTGTCCAGTCACTGTGTGATCGGTCACTGTGGGACCTGTCGGTCACTGTGTGATCAGTCACTGTGTGATCTGTCAGTCACTGTGTGATCAGTCACTGTGGGATCTGTCGGTCACTGCGGGATTGTTCAGTCACTGTGGGATCTGTCGGTCACTGTGTGATTGTTCAGTCACTGTGGGATCTGTCACTGTGTGATCGGTCACTGTGGGATCTGTCAGTCACTGTGTGATTGTTCGTTCACTGTGGGATCAGTCGGTCACTGTGTGATCGGTCACTGTGGGATCTGTCGGTCACTGTGTGATTGTTCAGTCACTGTGTGATCGGTCACTGTGGGATCTGTCGGTCACTTTGTGATTGTTCAGTCACTGAGGGATCTGTCAGTCACTGTGTGATCAGTCACTGAGGGATCTGTCGGTCACTGTGTGATCAGTCACTGTGGGATCTCAGTTCCTGAGTGATCTGCTGGAGACTGCCTGTTCTGTCTTTCACAGCAAGTCTGGCCAATAGACCCCAGTGCCCTGCTTTGCTTTATCTATGTTGCTAGAGTTTGAGTGAGTTTTTGAGCCTGAGGAAACTGATACCTTAGAAGACCCAGCAAAGATCATCTACCATTTAAACCATCGAGAGTGCATTCAATCTGATGCTAATCTGCCATCCACCAGCCAGCCTTATGCACTGGGCCCCCATCAGCTGTAAATGAGGCATCGATAGCAACAGGTATTTCAGCTCGGGAGGGCATCACAGCCATAACCTAATCGCACCAACATCCCAAATTTGAGCAGCAAGACCTGCCCTTAATTTTATATACTCTTCTAACCAGTCAACTTGTAGGTGACGTGAGTGTCAGGGTTAGCCCTTGTCTTAATCTTAGCACCTGGATGCTGTTGCTTACGGCAAGGAGGCTAATTCCTGAGGTGGGGGGGAGTAGGGTCCTCCAGGGGAGGTCCACAGCTCATCTCTCCCACAGCTCATCTCTCCCACAGCTCATCTCTCCCACAGCTCATCTCTCCCTGCCTCACAGTCTTCACAAGTTGCTCTAAAAGGCCTCCTATTTTCAATTACAAGTTGTCAAATATCGTAATTCTCTATCCTCCTTCTCAGTCTATGTCCTTCTCATCATTATCCCACCACACCCCCCAACCCCCCCAAACTTTAGCAACCTCTCAATGCCTTTGAATTTGGCCCATCCCCTGGTGTTGCCTATTCCTTGATGATGTTTGCTAACTACCTCTCCCCTTCCACAATCCCGAGACCTGCAGCTCCGGTCTCTCCAACACACCTTTTCCAGAACTACATTTTTCCCGAGGCCTCCAATCAAGGCAATGAAAGCGATATCAGTCACAGACACCTTCCAATCCTCATCTCTAATCTCTCTCTCTCTCTCAGCATCGGAAAATGGTGCTGTCAGACACAATGAGGAAGAAATTGCAAAACACGCCGATACAAAATCTCCAGAGAAAGCTGCATGTCAAGGACAGGTGAGGGATCAGCGTTGGCGCGAGAGATCAGGGTGGGTCACGGTCAATCAGCTGCACTGGGCTGGCCTGTGATGTCCATAATATGGCACCCCAGTGCCCATTTGTGTCAAACCACGTGCTTCCCAGGAAGGCCTCCAGGAGATGCTCAAAGCCTCCCTGAAAAAAGCGGGATGATTCTCACCGCTGGGTTGGAATCTGTGAGACTGTCCAACATGGAGAAGAAGCAGCAGTGAAAGTGCCAACCGCCTCCAACAGTCCCGGGAGGGTGAAAACCTCAGACGTCCTCTCCCTATGCCCACTTCAGCAAACACCAACCGCCTCCTACCACCCCCACCCTCCCACTGCCATGTGTGACAGAGTGGCTGGCCCAGTTGTGCACTGTTTACACACTTCAGGACTCATGACACCAGGGCGGAAGAGATTCATCCTTGATCCCAAGGGACCGCCAAAGAGGCCTAGATTAGAGAAGGTTAGAGAAGGGGCTAATTATGACACCAGGTTCTGGCTATCTGTGGGGGGTTAGGGGTACAGTCAACCACGGGATAACAGAAACAAGGGATTTTGCAAAGGATCGGACAGTTAGGCCTGACCAGTCTTTCAGAAAATAAAAGGTGGCTCTGGGATTGGCTCTCCCAGTGTGTAGGCCCACGGATAACGTAGAGAGAGCGGATTAGCAGAGTGAGGCTCTCCTGCAAATCTCTGCCCGCAGGCAGCTCCTACCCACTGTACCACCTCATTCCCCTATGGGACAGGTAAAGAGGCAAGTTCCAAACTGGCAGCAATTTGATCCATCCTGGCAGTCAAGCCAGCTATACACCCTCCAACCAAAAAGGAGTCAGGGTTGCTATGGCAACGTAGACTTTTTTTTTGTCTTGGTGGACATCATGTGCTCCTTCTCCAGGGACATTCGGGCTCGAACATCAACTCTTGTTCTTTTTTTTCTTTTTTTAATGTTTTTTTTTGTCTTTTTTATCACCCCCACAGTCCCGCCTAACTGCGGTAGTGCTTATTTTTCCCCCCCAGCCCCCATGGTGTGTGTGTGTGCAGGTGTGAGACACAGTGAGAGACACAAGGTGCACGAATCTTTATTCAGTTTCCACCACCAGGAAGAAAGGAAACACCCGAGTGGCCAGTGACAAGCAGTGCCCTTCACGTCAAAGGGCAATGCTGTGTGATCAAACAGTGAAGGGGAGGGCAGGGATTAAATCAAAATAGAGTTGGAGGGGGAAATAATTCACTCCACTCCCTGCAGTGCCCACCTCTCCCTGAACAACTCCAGGGTGTTGGTGGACACCGCGTGCTCCTTTTCCAGAGACACCCAGGCCCTAACGTAACCGCGGAAGGGGGGCAGGCAGTCGGCCCTAATGACCCCCTCCACGGCCCACTGCCAGTTAACATGCACATTTTACCTGTGTGTTGCAGCCATCCCATTGGCTGTGTTATGAATGCACCGTCCTTGCTCAGTAGGAACTCAACCCGGAGCCTCTGGTTCAGAGGCAGGGACACTACTCCTACTCCACAAGAACTCCTCATCAGAGTGAAACACAATTGCTATTTATCATTCGCAGGGCTATGGAGATCAATGGGTGACATGTGTGTACAACGTTGTTTCTTTCCACAGCGTGCAGATCTCTGCTCATCTGAGTCCAAACGATTCTGGAGTACCTGAGGAACTTCTCAAAGATGACACCCTCAGGTATGAGGAGCTCTGATCGCTGAAGTTTAGGTTTATTCATGTGGTGGTCAAACCCTGGGCTGTTCATAGAATCATAAATGCCTAAATTGAGTGTGGAAGCAGGCCATTCAGCCCACTGAGTCCACACTGACCCTCCGAAGAGCATCCCACCCAGACCCAGCCCCAGTCCCGTAACCCTGGATTCCCCATAGCTAATCCACCTAGCCTGCACATCCATGGACACTATAGGTAATTTAGCATGGTCAATCCACCTAACCTACGCATCTTTGGAGTGTGGGAGGAAACCGGAGCACCCGGGGAAAAGCCATGAAGACATGGGGAGAATGTGCAAGCTCCACATAGTCACTCAAGGCTGGAATCGAACCTGGGTCCCTGGCGTTGTGAGGCAGCAGTGCTAACTACTGAGCCACTGAAAATGGATGCAGACTAAAGTTGGCTTTGCAGTGCTCTATCGCCACAGTGTATTGCATTCCAACTCCCACAATTTGAGTTGAGACTAACTGACATCCTCAAAATTAACACAGACACATGGATTGATGAACCACAGAGAGACTGGTACATAATATTTACTGGTAAACACACTAATGAGGTTAGTACATGCAATGATCAGAAGATGATGACCAGTTACATTCCCAAGCAAATAAGTCAGTGATTTTTATGCAAATAATTTTTCAGAATGGAAACAGACATTTCATAAAATCCCACCATGGCAGCTGATGAAAGGGACAATGACAAACCAAAACTAATGTGTAGTGAAAACCCAATGTCCTTTAGGCGTCTTTACCTGGGTAGGCATATACGTGACTCCAGACACACGGCAATGAGTTTGACTTTTAACTGACCCCTGAAATGGCCCAAAAAAGTCCCTCAGTTCAAGGGCAATTAGGGATAGGCAATAAATGTTGGACCTTGTCAGCGATGCCCATATCCCATGAAATAATTATTTTTAAAAAAATCTTACTACTTTAAGCAAGTTGTAGTGAGGTCAGCCAGGTGCACCTAATAGAAGAGGAGTTCCCTGATTGGGGCTGTTGACCTGGTCCAATCAGGGAGCCCTGGCTGACAGAGATAAAGGGGAGGGTATTTGAGGTTTGTCCTCATGTCCCTGTAAACTGTTTGAATGGTAGGGTTTGGGACCTGGCTTTGCTGCTCCTCTCCCTTGTAAAATTGCTGTCTCTTGTATGCAGCTGTAAATGTAACTGTTTGTTGTAAACTGGTTTTGTAATTTGTTTAATAAAATAAAAATAAAGGGGAGGGTCAAAGATTCTGTTCACTCTGAGAGCACCGACCCAGGTCAAGTACTATGCCCATGAAAATAAAGGGTGACTTGGTGACAGGATGCTGGCCTCTGTGGAGGTATTTAACAAACCCTCTGCATAATTCTGCCACTCACCCCTTCTCTGAGAGAGATTGCTAACGAGGTCCAGAGCTTTCTGTATACATAGAATCCCTACAGAGTGGAAACAGGCCCTTTGGCTGAACGAGTCCACACCGACCCTCAAAGAGTAACCCACCTAGACCCATTCCTCTACCCTATTATCTTAAATTTACCCCAGACTAATACGTCTAACCTACACAGCCCCAAACACTATGGGCAATTTCCCATGGCCAATCCAGCCTAACCTGCACATCTTTGGATTGTGGGAGGAAACCAGTGCACCCGAAGGAAACCCTCATGGACATGGGGAGAATGTGCAAACTCCACACAGACAGTCGCCCGAGGCTGGAATTGAGCCTGGGTCTCTGCCGCTGTGAGGCAGAGGTGCTAACAGCCACCCTGCCACCCATTTCTCCCCCTTTCCCTTGAAAGGTTACTGCCCATTCTTCTCAGCTAATTCCACGTGAGGGAAATTATGGGGGAGGTAGTGTAGGGTATGCCTGGGGTTCCCAGGTGGTTCCAAAGATATGCTTAGGAGGAGGTCTCTCCCTGCACCCATAAATCAGAACTATTACGATAGGGAGTGCTTGAGGCAGCTAGGGCTGACTGTCCTGCTCTTGCTAATAATGGTCCCAGGACAAGAAGAGACTTCCAAGGTCATTCCTTCTTTGTGACTCAGTTGCTTCTGATTTAGAATATTAGTTCAGTTCTGGGCACTGCTACTCAGGAAGGATATAATGATCTTGGAAGAAACAAAGTGCAGATTCACTCAAACTATCCCAAGCATTAAATTCTAGGAGTGGTGTCCTATGGTTTGTTTCATCTGTGTATGACCATGTTAGTCTGAGAATTGATCCTTAACCACCTGCTTGATTGCTTAAGCCTATGGATGGAGCGAGGCAGTTAACTACTGACACCAGACTGGGAATACATCATTCCAAGATGGCAGCAGCGGAGTTGCAGCTTTCGGGCTGCTGAACCCAGGGTTTGTCTAGATCCATCTGCTTTTCTTTTTTTTTGTGTTTTGCTTTTGCTTTTCCTTTGTGTGTTTTTTCTTTCAAGTCTTTTATCTTTCCGCCTGGGTTGCAGTGGCATTGGGGAGAGCAGACCCCACGCAGAATGGCAGAAGAACATGGCAGCACAGGCCTGAGGAGTGGCGAGATCGAGTAAATGTTAAAAGAGGACGTATCTGGTGATGGCGGCGGACACGGCTCTACCCCAGCCTGAGGTCTCCCAGCGAGCAAGGAGTAGATCCCAGGCTTTACACCTCCCCCATTCCGGTTCAAACTGACAGGCTGAGCCAAGGCTCCAGATCCACAGCTAGGCCCGGGCGCCTGATGGCTGAGGCAGTGAGTTTTAGTCCTAGCACAAGATTCATGGCGTCGATGGCAGATGCATTGGGCGAGGTTGGCCTAGCATGAACTCATGGAGGCTGCAGTGTTGGTGGAGGCAAGATGGTGCCAGAGAATGGTGACGACTCTTTGTTCTAGTGGTGCGGCACCCTCATGCCAATGAGGGCATCAGAAAGTAGAATATTCCCAACTTGAGCACCGAAGATAAGGAATGAGCCAATGGAAGTGTTGATAGTGATACGAGGCTAAATCAAGATCCACCATTCTCTTGGGTGGGCCAAACATGGAATTAACATTAAAAATCAAGTCCAAGTTGATGTCAGGAAGCACTTCTTCACACAAAGAGCACGGTGGCTCAGTGGTTAGCACTGCTGCCTCACAGCGCCAGAGACCCAGGTTCAATTCCCGCCTCAGGCGACTGACTGTGTGGAATTTGCACATTCTCCCCGTGTCTGCGTGGGTTTCCTCTGGGTGCTCCGGTTTCCTCCCACAGTCCAAAGATGTGCAAGTCAGGTGAATTGGCCATGCTAAATTGCCCGTAGTGTTAGGTAAGTGGTAGATGTAGGGGTATGGGTGGGTTACGCTTCGGCGGGGCGGTGTGGACTTGTTGGGCTGAAGGGCCTGTTTCCACACTGTAAGTAATCTAATCTAATCTAAACTGACTTTCCCAAAAAAGCTGTTGAGGCCTGGGGAAGTGGACGGTATTGTGTTTAATTCAAAGTTTTGAAACCAATATTGATAAATATTTTCCAGACAGGTACTTTTAGAGTTATGGAGCCACGGTAAGTAAATAGAGTTGAGAGGAGAAAGTGAGGTCTGCAGATGCTGGAGATCAGAGCTGGAAATGTGTTGCTGGAAAAGCGCAGCAGGTCAGGCAGCATCCAGGGAACAGGAGAATCGACGTTTCGGGCATAAGCCCTTCTTCAGGAATTCCTGAAGAAGGGCTTATGCCCGAAACGTCGATTCTCCTGTTCCCTGGATGCTGCCTGACCTGCTGCGCTTTTCCAGCAACACATTTCCAGCTCAAATAGAGTTGAGATACAGATCATCTGTGATATCATTGAATGCAGGACAGGCTTTTGGGGCCCAATGGCCTCTTCCTACTTCTCAGGGAATTTTAATGTTAATTCCCTGTTTGGCCCACCCTAGAGAATGATGGCTCTTGATTTAACCTCATATCACTATCAACACTTCCATTGGTTCATTCCTTATCTTCGGTGCTCAAGTTGGGAATAGGCTACTTTCTGATGTGTAAAATGAGTTCGTACAGACTGATATCCAGTGGGAGCTTCACATAGGTATCGCAGAATTGTAACAGCATGGAAGATCATTTGACCCATCATGCTTTGTATTGTCAAGTGTCAATGCCCTGCCTATTCCCCATCTCTGCATATCATCTCTATTCGAATATTCATCCAATGCCCCTCTTGAAAGCCTCAACTGAACCTGCCTCCAACACAATTCCAGGCACTACATTCCATAATCACTCGCTATGTGAAAACATTTTGCTTCTTTGGGACATCATTTTAAATCTATGACCTCTCGTTCTTGTTCCTTTTGCAAGTGGGAACAGCTTCTCCCTATCCACTTTATTCAGGTGGGCAAAGTTAAAAATCACACAACACCGGGTTACAGTCCAACAGGTTTATTTGGAAGCACACTAGCTTTTGGAGCGCTGCTCCTTCATCAGGTGGTTGTGGACTTTAAGATCGTAAGACGCAGAATTCATAGCGAACGTTTACAGTGTTCTGGGATTTCCATATGAAAGAACTGAGACCAACGTGTTCATTCTAAAAGATGAGACACTCAACAAACAATCCAGGTCTTTTTCAATGTATAATTTCAGTTACATCACACTGTCAACGTTTGCTATAAATGCTGTGCCTTACAATCTTATTCTCCACAACCACCTGATGAAGGAGCAGCGCTCCGAAAGCTAGTGCTTCCCAATGAACCTGTTGGACCATAACCCACCCACGATTTTGTAAAACTCAATCAGATCTCCTCCCAGCCTCGTCACTCCAAGAAGAACAGCACAACTTCTGCAATCGTTCTTGTAAATTCCTTCCGCACTCTCTCTCCAATGCATCTGCATCCTTCCTATCGTCTGGTGTAACAATATTAATCCGGGCTGGGAATTCTCAGTGATATTTAACGTGCTATATTTGAAGGGGTTCTAAGCATATCTGTGGTATCTCACCGACTGTGTATGTCACAAACAGCAGACTCGGGCACAGATCAGTGTCAATTCTGGAACCCCCTGATGTGCTTGGCTCTGTTGCCCATCGCCAATGCCAGCTGGGGCTCAGTGAATAACGCACTGCCATCTACATTGTGATGGTTGTAGCTTCAGGTCCTGCGCTGGGGACTTCAACGCAAATTCTACGCTGATACCAGAGTGCAATATTGCAGCATTGGCTAAAATGACATCTTTCCACATTAAAATGAGGCCCTGGACTTGCTGGTGGATAAAAGTTTTTTTTCACTCAATCTAGAGAAGAGTAGGGAAGATCTGGGCAATATTTTTCCCTCCACCAACATCACTAAAGCAGACTATCATGAAATTTATCTTATTACTGGTTTCGGGAGTTTTCTGCCTCCAAATTGGCTGCATCTACATTAATAGGCATTCCTGAAGAAGGGCTCATGCCCGAAACGTCGATTCTCCTGCTCCTTGGATGCTGCCTGACCTGCTGCGCTTTTCCAGCAACACATTTTCAGCTCTGCATCCACATTAATATAGTGAGTATAATTCCAAGCTGGCTGTGAAGCATTTGTGAAAACCACAATAAGAGCATAAGACAGAGGAGTGGAAGAAGGTCACTTGGCCCATCGAGCCTGCTCCATCATTCAATAATCCTTAAAATGATTTGTTAAGAAGATGTGGGTGTACTTTAAGTGAGTTAAACACAGCAGAACTACCAGCCACAGCACCAAGTGTTCTCAGTAAGGTAACAATGTAACACTTGGTCAGACAACTTGATTAGTTCGTTGCCTGGAGACAATTCGGCCAATCAGTTTAAATTATACCCCGAAAAATACCAAACTCCAATCCAGTTTGAATTGAGTATATTGACAATCTTAAAAGCCAATGACACAATCTGATGTTTTGGGGCTATAAGACCGGGGAAAATTGAACAATTGAGAGGAGAACTGACAAGCCCAGTATGCAAACAGACCGCCTGAAAATAGCGCTCTTAAAAAGGTACCTTTTCAATCAGTAGCCGGTGATGCAGAAATTCCTAAGAAGAAGAAAAGAAGACACAGGAAGATCTGAATCGAAACACGAAAGCTCCCTGGTTTTGAGATAAGAAGGGTGGTTTTGTAAATCTTAATTGGGAGTTTTATCAGACTAGTATTATAAAAGGGAAGGTAAATAATGATTAGTTAATTATTCTCTGGTATACTTTAAGAATTAAAGTTATTAATTTTTATCTTTAAATAGTTCCTGGCCACTCGGATTTTCACAGATTACTGCACGGGATAAAACTTTCTTCTGAGGCTGGTTTTAAATTAAGCAGAAGGGTTTACCCTGTGTCATAACAGATTGTATCTCTGCATTTACGGTCAGACTTTAAGGCACACACACGTCTTACTCTTTTCCAGCCATACCTTTGAAAATCTGATGCTGATGGTCATGGACGATGATGATGATCAGATGGGAAGTGCTGCACAGGGAATGACTGAGCTGCACCCTTCTCAAACACACCCCTGATGAATCCTGCCTCAGGGTGAAAGGTAACAGTGCTGCCGGATAATGCTAAACATTGAAACATTTCTTTCTTTTGAAATGTAAATTAAAATGGTGTTCGAACAGAGTGACTGTCTATCACCCTCAAATGATCCCTCTGGATAAGCACAGACACAATCTGGGAGCATCTGAGTCTGCATGGGCCCTTACACTGACAGGCTGGGGCTGGGAAGGCTGGGGTTGAAGGGCGGGTGGGTCTCTGGGATGAGCAGGGCACAGGGAGGCTGGGTGGATGGACGCTCAACGACACTGGGGTGAGGACTAGGCCAGGGAGCCTGGTCAGGAGGCTGGTGGTGAGGTGAGCCTAGGTGTGGAGGCCTGGAAGACTGGAGTTGAGGTGGGGGATAGGGGAGTGCAGGGATGAGGGGGAGGTGGCTGTGGAAGCTGGGGCTGATGAAGTGGAGCTGTTCCCCTCTCTTGAGGTGGTCTACTCAATCACTGGCTCTTCATCACACATGCCCCACCTCTGCCTCCCCAAAGTAAATCATAAATCTGATTGGTCTGTTTATATTTCTGACCAGAAAACACAAAACAAGTGGCTAACAACTTTCAAAATGTCTCCTTCTACTGGGAGGTTGGATTCCTCTTTGCATGTATGCACTCGTTGTGCCACCTCAACAGGTCAGGCAACATCTGACCGGCTGCCAATGATATTAACCCAACAGTGGCTCTGGAGTCTTGCTATGCAGTGTGAACGTCTGCTTTTAACTCTGTGGTGGGCATGGTCACTTGGTTCAAAGGCAGTCAGTACCTGAACAAGGGAATCATCAAGCAGGAATAGGGAGAGAACTGCCTTCACTAGCGGCCAATCACCAACTGCCAATGTTCCCCTCCTCTACAGCAGGTGTAGACATACACGCACAGACACACACACAAAGACAACACATGCA
>NC_057750.1:14588434-14591395 GCF_004010195.1 Chiloscyllium plagiosum
TTTTAAACCCCCCCCCACCCAAACGTAATAAAGGCAGTCCCCCTCATCCTCATCTACCACCCCACCAGTCTCCACATCCAATGCATCATCCTCAGACACTTGTACCAACTCCAACTAGACCCCACCACCAAGAACATCTTCCCCTCCACACCGGTCTCTGCCTTCCGCAAGAACTGTTCCCTCTCGGTTTGCGCCACTCTCCGCACCAGGTGGCACACGACTCCCCTCACCTCCATCCCGGACCCCAAACAGTCCTCCCAGGTGAGATAGAGGTTCACCTGCCTCTCTTCCAACCTAGTTTACTGCATCAGGTGCTCCCGATGTGGTCTCCTCTACATCGGGGAGACTGAACATTAACTTAGGGAACGGCTCACCGAGCATCTCAGCTGGGCCCGCAGGGGCTGACTGGAACTCCCATTTTAATTCCCCCAACCATTCCCTTCCCGACATGACCATCCTTGGCCTCCTCCGTTGCCACAAAAAACCAAACTGCATACTGGCGGAACACCACCTCAGCTTCCATCTGGGCAGCCCACAGGCCGGAGGGCGCAACATTGAGTTCTCCAATTTCAAATAACCTTCCCATTCCCGACTCCCTTCCCAGCCCTCCTCGTCCCTTCCACTCCTCCCAGCCACCTACCGGATTCATTGCTCCCATTGGCCAACCAGGTCATACCCTCTACCTGTCTTCACCTAACCCCACTTCACCACCCTGCCCCCTGCCAGCCCCTTTATCTGCAGCTCCCCCTAACACCCACCCCAAGTCCTGAAGAAGGATTACACTCGAAACGTCGACCTCTCCACCTCCTGATGCTGCCTGGCTTGCTGGGTTTCCAGCCTCCTACTTGTCTACCTTGGGGGACTGGTAACCTGGCTTTTGGCATAGAATATACACATGGTCTTTTGTTTAACTCATGCACGTTGGCCCCATATAGTGTTTTGTTTGTGAGGAAATGTTGAACTGCTCTTTTACACTTGCCAATATGTTCTGGTGCCTGTCTGGTTTACAATTGGCTGGGCATGAGTGTTGCAAGGACCTGTCTCGAGGATTTCAAGAAATTGTCTCTATGCGTCTGTACGTGTTGGCTGAAGCATTCCCAGCATTCCTTGTTTTTCGGCCAATTTCTGTGCCCTGTTAATTTCAGTTGTTGTGCTTGCATTTCTCGATCTCCTTTTTTTTAATGAAATTTGTTTTATTTGTGAAGTCGCAGGCTGCTGCAGAAGAGTCGCTGTCGTAAAGTTGCAAAATGGTTTTGTAGGTACAATAGTGCCCCCCCCCCGTACCCGTGGGGATACATTCCAAGACCTACCGCAGAAGCCCAAAACCATGGATAGGAGCGAACCCATTCATTTCAATGGGAAATAAACCTTCCTGACAGCTTTCTGATCCCTGGTTCCCTATAATATGTTCAGGGCACGGTAATCCATAAGTAACTGAAACTGCGGAAAATGATTCCATGGATACGGGATTCGTCACCTACAAAATGGTTTTGTAGGTACAATAGTGCCCCCCCCCCGTACCCGTGGGGATACATTCCAAGACCTACCGCAGAAGCCCAAAACCACGGATAGGAGCAAACCCATTCATTTCAATGGGAAATAAACCTTCCTGACAGCTTCCTGATCCCTGGTTCCCTATAATATGTTCAGGGCACGGTAATCCATAGGTAACTGAAACTGCGGAAAATGATTCCAATGGATACGGGATTCGTCACCTATGTTAGAGTTAAGTTGTGTTAGAGTTATCTTAAGTTGTGTAGGCTAAAAACTGAAAGGATTGAGCAGCCCAGGAGTCCCAGGATCGATGGGAAGGACAAGCTGAAGTGGGCGTGCTGGCACGGGGCACACAGACACAAGATGGCCACTGAGCCATAAGTTGGTCACTTAGCATACAAGATGGCCGCTGAGCCATTACATGGAAAAGTACAGTGAAGCATACACAGATACTGCCTGAGGCCAACAGGATACCAGCACAATAGAGAGAGAACATCGATAATTAATTTAAGGCGAGTGGGGAAGCAAATACACATAAGTAACATCTACTGCCCGTCGAGGTGTCTGAGTCCAGCCACCACCTTCAATAGGAAGGTTAACTACCTGAGACTGCTTGTATACAAGTGTTAATACCTTCGATTTGCAGTAATGGAAAACCATCACGCTCCTCAGGAAGAATGATCACGACCAATTACTGCAGCAAGGGACTTCCATGTAGCTGCTGAAACTGACAATGACTTGGTGTCATTTCTCTGAAACTGACAATGACTCTATAGTGTTTTCTGGAAACAAACCATGCAGCACAAACAAAGACTCGATATCTGGACTATTATACCGTGAAATGTATAAAATATCGTGACATGTGCTCCGAGGGTGAGAGAAGGCTCCCAGCTGACAGCTGTGCTGCTACGTCTCTCTCTCTCTCTCTCTCTTCCCGGAGCTCTGGTTTCTTTGTACAATAAACTCTGTCGATTAATCCTGATTCTGACTCTGAGATTGGTGATTTTCCCCACAACAAAGCCAACGTGCATCATACTGTTCCTTGATGACTGAACTGTTCAGTATCAAACTTCATGCCCAATAAACCTGGTTAGTTTTTATTCTGAGTTAGATATTGCCCTTTTTGACAAGATGGTTACTCCTGAACAAGAACGTTCTGAACCTAGGGTTTAGATTAGAGTCCGAGTCCACATTGCAAAACCACAGCTTTCCATGTCCATGTTGTGAGGAAAATGGATGGTGACTCCAGGTGGATTAGGATCGGCTGAGTGAATGGGCAGGAATGGCTGATGGAAGGTAATATTATCCCGTTTTCACTGGAAGAACAGATGTGCCGGGTATATCTTAAACGGTGATGGTTGAAAAGCGTAGATGCATCAAGAAAGCGAGGTACCCTGGTCGATGAGTCACTGAAGTAGGAACAGCACTTTGTAAGTACACGGTGATGAACTTACTGCTGTTTTCAGT
>NC_057750.1:14591895-14608953 GCF_004010195.1 Chiloscyllium plagiosum
TGATTTCCTGCAATCTCCCATAAACACACCCCTTGGCAAAAAGGTAAATTCAAACCCAGTTCTTACCGGAGACAGATCTCAAAGAGAGAGCGAGGATCAGCATGGAGTTGTTTCTTTGGGTCCCCATCTCAAACTAACCCAAATCTAGAAAAAGAAAAACCATGAGCTGGGGGAATTGCCACTAGGCTCATTCCTGATGAAGAGCTTATGCTTGGAATGTTGATTTTCCTGCTCCTCAGATGCTGTATGACCGGCTGTGCTTTTCCAGCACCACACTCTTCGACTCTGATCTCCAGCATCTGCAGTCCTCACTCACTCCCCTTCAAGTGTTTTTAAAATCAACCTGAAAGCCTTTTCTGATTGTTGACTTACGCAGCATCTGTAGCCATTATTGATGTAGCCCATTCAGACATTTTGGCACCTCTGCCTTTATGACCCCTCTCAGGAAACCATAAACCGGGACAGAATAACCTTGTTAAACATTGTCACAATGATCTTGACAGTGCAGAAGAAACCATGGACATCATGGTTGTTGGCCATTCATGGACCTCCAGCGCTTTCTCCGTTGACCACTTGTTCTTTATATCACGGGTTTGTTTCTGGAAGTTTGCCTTCAGTTGCCTGTAGGCCTGCCTTATGTCTTCCGAGCTCGGTTGTTGTTTTGGGCTCAGAAACGCCAGCTTAATAGTTCACGGGATCTGATGATCATTCTCATTGAACTGGTCTTGGTGTTTCCTGGTTGAGTGGCTGACTGAGGTTTTGTAGGGAGTGATGTCACCGATTTTAAGAGTGGACCAGGGACCATTGAATTCCCCAACTCTGTGTCGCGGAAGGCTATTGGGTTTGTGGGGAGGAGTTTGTAATTTTTATTCATGACTTGGATGAGGAGATTGAAGGATGGGTTAGTAAGTTTGCAGACGACACAAAGGTTGTAGGGTCGTTGACAGTATAGAGGACTGTTGTAGGCTGCAGCGGGACATTGACAGGATGCAGAGATGGGCTGAGAGATGGCGGATGGAGTTCAATCTGGAAAAATGCGAAGCGATGCATTTTGGAAGATCGAACTTGAAAGTTGAGTACAGGATTAAAGACAGGATTCTTGGCAGTGTGGAGGAACAGAGGGATCTTGGTGTGCAGGTACATAGATCCCTTAAAATTTTCACCCAAGTGGACAGGGTTGTTAAGAAAGCATATGGTGTTTTGGCTTTCATTAACAGGGGGATTGAGTTTAAGAGTCGTGAGATCTTGTTGCAGCTCTATAAAATTTTGGGTAGACCACACTTGGAATACTGCATCCAGTTCTGGTACAAGATAATGAGAGGCATAGATAGAGTTGATAGCCAGAGACTTTTTCCCAGGGCAGAAATTGTTAACATGAGGGGTCATAGTTTTAAGCTGTTTGGCGGAAAGTATAGAGGGGATGTCAGAGGTGAGTTCTTAACACAGAGAGTTGTGAGAGCATGGAATGCGTTGCCAGCAGCAGTTGTGGAAGCAAGGTCATTGGGGATATTCAAGAGACTGCTGGACATGCATATGGTCACAGAAATGTGAAGGTTCATACATTAGGTTTACCTTATATGAGGATCAATGGTCAGCACAACATCGTGGGCTGAAGGGCCTGATCTGTGCTGTACTGTTCTATGTTCTATGTTCTATGAGTTGGTTGTATGAGATTTTTTTTTCTATGTCTTTAAGTACCTCAGTGTTGAACGTCTTCAGGCACTGCTTCTGTTGCCTGTGCTGCAGCAATGCTATATTTATGTTGATCCTGGCTTGGACCAGGTGATGGTGCATCGAGCAGTGGTCAGTACCTGCCATGACACATGTCATGGTGCCTGTCATCATATGTGTCATGGCTCCTGTCATCACACGCGCCATGGTGCCTGCCATCACGTGTCATGGCATGTGTGATTTTAAAGTCTTTCCAATCCCTCACTTTGATGATAACATATTTGGAGGGTGTGTGCTGCCACATTGTTCTGCCAAAGAGGCGAACACAAGACAACGTGTTAGTGATGAGGTTGTGTTCACGGCATTTGGTCATGAGAAGGGTGTTACTGGAGTTTTGCTTCACAACTCTCTCTGCAAGCTAATGAAGACATAAGAGATTAGCATACTCCCAACTCGAGCAGAGAAGGTAAGGGATGAACTGACTGGTGTTTTAAGGTGATGTATGGCTACGTCAAGAGAAACCATTCCCTCTGGTGGGATAAACATGCAATTAGCGTTACAAATCGAGTCCGAGCTGATGTCAGGAAGCTCTTCTTCACACAAAGAGCAGTGAAACTCCAGAACTGACTGTCACCAAAAGCTGGTGAGGCCGGGAGAGGAATGGGCATTTGTTTAATTCAAAGTTTAGAAACCAATATTGATAAATATTTATCAGACAGGTTTTTTTGTAAGGATTATGGAGCCACTGTAAGTAAATGGAGTTGAGATGCAGATCATCCATGATCTCATTGAATTTAGGACAGGCTTTGGGGCTCAATGGCCTCTTCCTATTTCTCCGTTCTCCATGTGTAAAATGAGGATCTGGGTTTGTACAGACAGGTATTCAGTGGGGTCTTCACACAGATATCACAGAATTGTTACAGAATGGAAGAAGGACATTCAGCCCATCGTACCTTATGATCTAGTGCCAATCTCCTGCCTTTCCCCCATTTCTGGAAAATGTGTTGCTGGAAAAGTGCAGCAGGTCAGGCAGCATCCAAGGAGCAGGAGAATCGACGTTTCGGGCATAAGCCTGAAGAAGGCCTTATGCCCGAAACGTCGATTCTCCTGCTCCTTGGATGCTGCCTGACCTGCTGCGCTTTTCCAGCAACACATTTTTCAGCTCTGATCTCCAGCATCTGCGGTCCTCACTTTCCCCCATTTCTGCACACTATCTCTATCTAAGTAACCAGCCAATGCCACCATTGAACCTGTCTTCATCAGATTTCCAAGCAGTGCATTCCATATTCTAAATACTCCGTGGGTGAAAAGGTTTTTTATCTCACATTGACCTTTATTTTAAATTTAAATTTTAAATCTATGCCCTCTCATTCTTATTCCTTTTGCAAGTGGGAACAGCTTCTCTACTCTATTAGCTTTTATTGGTAGTGGGATTGAGTTTCGGAACTATGAGGTCATGCTGCAGCTATGCAGAAATCTGGTGAGGCCGCACTTGGAGTATTGCGTACAGTTCTGGTCACCGCATTATAGGAAGGATGTGGAAGCTTTGGAAAGGGTTCAGAAGAGATTTGCTAGGATGTTGCCTGGTATGGAGGGAAGGTCTTCCGAGGAAAGGCTGAGAGACTTGAGGCTGTTTTCGTTAGAAGATGGTTGAGATGCAACTTAATTGAGACATATAAGATAATCAGAGGGGTTATATAGGGTGGACAGTGAGAGCATTTTTCCTTCAGATGGCAATGGCTAGCACAGGGGACATAGCTCTAAATTGAGGGGTGATAGATATAGAACAGACGTCAGAGGTAGTTTCTTTACTCAGAGAGAGCATAGTAGGGACATGGAATACACTGCTTGCAACAGTAGTAAACTCACCAACTTTAAGGGCATTTAAATGGTCATTGGATAGGCATATGGACAAGAATGGAATAGTGTAGGTTAGATGGGCTTCAGATTGGTTCCACAGGTCGGCACAACATCGAGGGCCGAAGGGCCTGTACTGCGCCGGAATGTTCTCTGTTCTCTATTATATACTCTATTCAGGCCACTCATGATTTTGTAAAACTCAATCAGATCTCCTCACAGCCTTCTGCTCTCCAAGCAGAACAGTCCTAACATCTTCAATCATTCTTAAATTGCTTCTGCACTCTCCCTCCAATACATTTACATCCTTCCTATCATCTCATGTAACAACAATATACAATATTGATCCGGGATGGGAATTCTCAGTGATTCTTATCGCTGTATATGTTAAGGATTCTCAGCATACCTGTAGCATCTCATTGAGAGTGTGTGTTGCAGCCATAAACTCAAGCACAGACTGAGGTTTGAGGAAGGGTTAGGAGACTGGGGATGAGAGTGACGTGGGATATGGAGGAGGCAGCCATGGAAGCTGGGGCTGATGAGGTGGAGGTGCTGTCTCCCTTTCCAGCAGGGGTGATCTGCTCAGCCACCGTCCCTTCACCAAACTTGCTGCACCTCTGTCTTGCCGAAGTAAGTCATAAATCTGATTGGTCTGTCTGACCACAGAAAAAAAACAAGTGGCCAGTAATTTCAAAATGTTTGCTGCTGTCTATCCTTTCCATTGGAACATTAGGTTCCTCATGCTAGCTGGAGTTGAAGCATTTGGTAGGTCACCCTACAGTGGGTCTACAGGCTTGCCACACAACGTGCAGGTCTGCTTGTCACTTGGGGGTGGGGGGAAGGCCACTTGGTTCAAAGGCACTCAGTGTCTGAACAAGGAAATTGTCAACAGGAGGAAGGGTGGTTGGAAGACAACTGCCTTCATTAGTTTCCAACCCCCTCATATGCCCCGCTCCTTCATAGCCTCCATCTCTTCTCACCTGGTTGTCATCCCAACAGCAGCCACCACCTCCATAGCAGCGTTATGTTTCAAACGATTGACCAACCATGATGAAATGGCAAGACCTTCACCATGCCCTACCCTCCTCAGAGTCTTGGTCCCTGTGAAAGACCCATAGCTGGTGAAACAACTGCCCGAGTGGTGCCCACTGTCAGCAGGGTGTTGTGGACTAAACCAGACATCCTCAAAATATTTTAAGAAGATCACCTCAACCCTAACTTTTTCTTCTTTTAAAAGTAGATGGGAAATGCCATGTTCCCAGATGGTCATTAAGCAAACACAATTTATTTAAACACTATAGTTAAAGTGCAAACAAAAGAAAGAGGAATTTAGAATACCCAAACTATTGGAAAACTTAACCAGGTAATAGATACAGTACCTATTACTAATTAATTGTTCTAATGTAGCAACATCCCATAAACACACCCCTTGGCAAAAAGGCAACTTCAGACACAGGTTTTTGCATTTAGTTCTGCAGTCCAGGAGGGAAAAGCATCAAGAGGATTTTCAGAGGAAGCAGCAACTCGCAATCACTCACTGAAGCTTCCAACTCTGCGGCGACCTGAAACAGCTTCTGCTGCCACGGAGAAACCAGAACCGAGAGACCCTGATCTGTGAGAGCTGGCTACACCCACTCAGGCAGTGAAAAAAATACCCAAGACCTCTCACGTTGTTTACTCTAGTGGCTCTTGTAGACTGTTCATTCTCAATCCGTCAATTCTCCTGCTCCTCAGATGCTGCTTGACCTCCTGTGTTTTTCCAATGCCACACTTTCGACTCTGATCTCCAGCATCTGCAGGCTTCACTTTCTTCTAGTTGATTATAACCTCACTGCGACGCCTCTTCCAAGGATGCCTACCTTGAAGAAGTTCTCTTCCTCCCTCTACAAAGATCTCAGTGAGTCCCTCTCTCACAGTACTGCCCAAGTCCTCTCCTCTGCCCTGAAGCTCTTCAGCCACGTCCTCAAGCAGGTTCGCTACCACAGCCACACCTCCTTCCTCACCACCTGCCTACGGAACCATCTGATCCCACATGGACTCTGGACCACATTCAGGCCAACCCAGTTTGGACACACTACATATCTGAAACCTTCAACAACGATTCTCTTTCTGGATCCTCCGCTTCATGCTATCAGCCATGCGCCACCCCTGAGGCGGGAATTGAACCCAGGTCTCAGGCGCTGTGAGGCAGCAGTGCTAACCACTGTGCCACCGTGCCGCCCCCCCAGCCCCATACCCCTCCCATTTATCTCTCAGCCCCCTTGGGCACCCCCCCTTCCGCCCACCCCTCATTCCTGGTGAAGTTCTCATGCCCGAAACATTGACTCTCCAGCTCCTCGGATGCTGCCTGACAGGCTGTGCTTTTCCGGCGCCACGATCTTCGAGACTGCTTGGAAACAGGCCCTTCGGCCCAACAAGTTCACGCTGACCCTCCGAAGAGCAACCCACCCAGACCCATTTCCCTCTGACTAATGCAGCTAACACTATGGGCAATTTAGCATGGCCAATTTATGGCTTGCCTATCTTTGGACTGTGGGAGGAATCCGGACCACCCAGAGGAAACCCACGCAGACACGGGGAGAATGTTCAAACTCCACTCAGACAGTCGCCCAAGGCTGGAATTGAACCTGGGACCCTGGTGCTGTGAGGCAGCAGTGCCAACCACTGAGCCACCATGCCACCCCAATGGCCAAGTGCTACAAATTGGGTTAGAGGTTGCCAGTCGTGTACATTAAAGTGCACATGTTTGGGTTAAAAGTTGTAAAGCAATCTAAGAAAGAGGTACAAAAATAGGAATAACAGCACTGAGGACTTCACACTTGTCAAGGGTTCGCATTTGTCACTGGACACTTGCCAGAAGTAGGCATTTCTGTGGTATACTGCCAGTTGGTGGAGGTTTGGCACAAGAACCCAGTATGCCTTAAAAGAAAACACGTAGGTACTTAGCTGCTGAGGAATCGTTCAGTCAATTGAAGTCTAGTTTGGGTCAATCAGTTGTAAAGTACAGTGTTCATTATTTTAGGAAAGCTACAGTATTTGGTTGCAAGTTGTTTCCAACAGTGAGGGAAAGAGATGGAGCCGTGAAGTGTGCAGCATCCATGGTTACGCTGGGTTGAAATCTTCAACTATTAATGCAGACTGGGACTTGGAAAAGGATTAACTCAAGTCGATGGCTTAAAGCCTCAAAGGGGCGTTGTATGTATTTTGGTGAGGCAAATCAGGGCAGGACTTATACACTTCGGGTAGGTCCTGGGGGGTGTTGATGAATGAAGGGACCTTGGGGTGCAGGTTCATCATTCTTTGAAAGTGGAGTTGCAAGCAGACAGGGTAGAGAAGAAGGTGTTTGATACACTTACCTTTATTAGCCAGTGCATTTAGTAGAAGAGTTGGGAGGTCATGTTGCAGCTGTACAGGACATTGGTTCGGCCGCTTTTGGAATACTGCATCGAATTTTGGTCTCTCTGTTATAGGAAATGTGTGAAACTTGAAAGGGTTCAGAAAAGATTGACAAGGATGTTGCCAGGATTGGAGAGTTATAGGGAGAAGTTGAATAGGCTGGGGCTATTTTTCTGGAGTGTTGGAGGCTGAGGAGTGACCTTATAGAGGTTAATAAAATCTTGAGGGGCATGGATAGGGTAAGTAGACAAGGTTTTTTTCCACTGGGCAAGGAGTCCAGAACTAGAGGGCATTGGTTTAAGGTGAGAGGGGAAAGATTTAAAAGGGACCTAAGGGACAACTTTTTCATGCAGAAGGTGGTGTGTGTATGGAATGAGCTGCCAGAGGAAGTGGTGGAGGCTGGTACAATTACAAAATTTAAAAGGCATTTGGATGGGAATATGAATAGGAAAGGTTTAGAGGGATATGGGCCAAGTGCTGGCAAATATGACTAGGTTAATTTAGGATATTTGGTCAGCATGAACAAATTAGACCAAAGGGGTTTGTTTCCCTGCTATACATCTCTATGACTCTATGTATGTTCGATTTAAGTTGCGTAAGCTAAAGTTTAAGACAGTCTCAAAAGTCAAGAGACCAGGATTAGGGAACAAAGAGATGACCCCAAAAGTCCCATGTGGGTAGCATGGTGGCACAGTGGCCTCACAGCGCCAGGGAACCGGGTTCAACTCCCGCCTCAGGCAACTGTCTGTGTGGAGTTTGCACATTCTCCCAGTGTCTGTGTGGGTTTCCTCCGGGTGCTCTGGTTTCCTCCCATAGTCCAAAGATGTGCAGGTCAGGTGAATTGGCCATGCTAAATTGCCCGTAGTGTTAGGTGAAGGGGTAAATGTAGGGGAAAGGGTCTGGGTGGGTTGCTCTTCGGAGGGTTGGTGTGGACTTGTTGGGCCGAAGGGCCTGTTCCCACACTGTAAGTAATCTAATCTAATCTAATCTAATATAATCTAATCATAATATGATCCATGGGAAGGACAAGCCAACCTGCATCTTGCCATTCCTCGATGACTGAACTGTTCAATGTCAAACTTTATTGTCCAATTAATGTTTATATTATGCATTCTAAATTAGAGATTGTCCTTTTTGTCAAGACGGTTATATCTCAACAAGAAATTCCTTAAATCTGGGGTTTAGTTTAGAGTCCGAGTCCCTACAGCAAAACCACAACCTTCCATCTCCATGTTGTGAGGAAAATATGTCGTGGCTTCAATCGGATTAGAATAGGCTGAAAGAATGGGCAAGAATATGGCAGATGGAAAGTAAGAAGAACAGATGTGCAGCGTATATTTTAAATGGCGAGAGGTTGGAACATGTAGATGTACAAAGGCAACAAGGTGTCCCGGTCAAAAGGTCACTGAAATCTAACCTGAAGGGACACAAGCTATGTGGACAACTAATGGACTGTTAACCTTTATTGCAAGAGAATTTGCGTGAAGGGGTGACGTTGTCCTCACATTGCATAGAAGGTTTGGTTAGACCACACCTAGAGTACTGTGCACAGTGTTGCTCTCCTTATTCTCAGGAGAGGTATTATCACCATAAACGGAGTGCAGTGAAGGTTCACCAGATTGGTCTGGGATGGTGGGACTGTCCTGTGAAGAGAGATTGAGCAAATCTGTACTCTCTAGAGTTTCAAAGATTCAGCTCTGATCTCATTGAAAGCTACAAACGATTTAAATATTATAGATGGGGTGGATAGGAGTAAGATGTTTCCCTGTTTTGGGAGTCTAAAGCCAGGGAACACAGTTTAAAAATAAGGGACTTGCCATTTAAGTCCGAGATGAGGACAAATTATTTTACTCAAGGGGTTGTGAACCTTTGGAATTCTGTACCACAGGGGGCTGTGGAATCTCAGTTTTTGTGTATGTTTAAGGTGTAGATTGATAAGTTTCTGATTACCAGTAATGTATAGGTTCTGGGGAAGGTGTGAGTAAAAAACATTGAGATGTTTGATCAGCAATGTTTGTATTGAATGGCAGGGAAGGCTCAATGGACTGAATGGCCTCCTCCTATTCCTAACATTACCTGACTCGTGCCAGTTTTAATCATCTGCTGCTGAAACTGCAGAAACCTGAACTCATTCCAAGCTCTGCTGGCCACCCACACCAACTCCGACTCATCCTTTCCACCTGTGCTTCTGGTTAAGCACAGCCTCAGTTTTGAAATTCTCATCCTTGATTCAAATCCCTCCTTGGGGTCGCCCCTCCCTAACCCTGTAACCCTGGGGTCGCCCCTCCCTAACCCTGTAACCCTGGGGTCGCCCCTCCCTAACCCTGTAACCTCCTGCACTGTTGATTAGGCTCTAAGTTCTGCCTCTAAAATGCCTCTGTATCTTTGACGCTCTTACCTCCTTTATGAGTCTCCTTTAAAACCTACCTCTTTGACCATGTCATATATATACATATATTTTGTGGGGTGAATTTGTACTTGCAGAGTTACATTGTACTTTGCTGAAAAACTGCATGAAACCATGTAAAACTCTGTTATCTCACTTTTTGGATTAGAATCAATCTCAACATCATGGCATAGACAGAGAACACAGGGGGCCAACACCTTCAACATATTGTCTAGCTAACACCCATTGTTACAGTTAACCTGAGAATACAACTTTTCAAAAAAAGTTTTGTCATTTACACATGAAAGAAGTGAAACTATCATGGTATTCAAACAGATGAAAAACTCAACAGACAATCAAGGTATTTTTCAATGTATAATTTCAGTTACATCACACTGTAAATTTTTACTATAAATTCTGTGCCTTACAATTGTATTCTCCACAACCACCTGATGAAAGAGCGGCGCTCCGAAAGCTAGTGCTTCCAATTAAACCTTTGGACTATAACCTGGTGTTGCGTGACTTTTATCTTTGACTATGTGTTAGTCACCCGTCCTTTAATAGCTCCTTATGGATCTGGCGTTGAAGACTGTTCATAAACACACATTGTTGAAGTTGCTGTTTCAACCCCTTCTCTTGGTCACTGTCAGATGGAAAATGTGCCCACAGAGGGGGTGAGACTGAAGGCAGTGCAGTGATGGTCGACTGAATAACAGAGTTCAGGATAATCTTGTTAACTGCGTATTGGCAGAATCAAGGGTCATATTGACTGAAGCTGAGTTACAGGACACTGTGCTGAATTGTCAATGAATCCATGGAATGAACAAGGAAGCAATTAACTATAAAAGAGTTTAAGGATGGGAGTAAAGGGCTAAAAAGTGAAGTAGAGAATAAAGAAACACAATTAATGACATGGAACCAGGCTGTTTGTGGATTCTGATATTTATTATTAAATTGATAAGAATTCCAAGATAAATCTCTAAACTGTTTACATCTGGCGATTGATTTCAATAATGATTCAAGAAAGACAGAAAATGAATGAATACATCAGTCAGGAAATCAATTTTCCACCAATGGCACGTTATTCAGCTGGGTAGTTGTTCGGATATTGAATGAATCATCACATCCAGGATTATTCACACGGACAGGATGTTACCATCATTCTGCTGGAGAACCTCTTCACTCTGATGGTAGCTCTTGAAAGTGTTGGTTCCCATGAGAGCTGAGTTCAGTTACACCTCCATTCAGACCTTGCCTACCTCTTACTATTTGACTGTCGATTAGAATTTCACCCATTCTGGGTTTAATTATTGCACCAAACCTGTATGTTGTGACAACTGCCAGCTGTAACACTGAGACTAAAGCTGTGATGGGAAGAAGTAGATAACATGGTTTCTAAAGCTAACCTGAGAGTCAAGCACAGACAATCCTTAATGGACCCAGATATCCCTCTGTAATTTCCAGACCTATTGGTTTGGTTTGCTAATTGCTGATTACTCAATTGGCAATGGTACTGGTCATTGGTGATTTATGTTCAAAGATCACATCGTAAGTCACCAGGTAGCCATCGCTGTATACATAGAATTTGTGATCAGCTGGATTGTAGTTAACACTTCCCAGTTTTTATGGGACCTTACTCATCTTTACACAAATATGATTTTCTTCCCCAGTTCTGGTGTCAAATGTGTAGAAAACTTCCTCTATCTTTGGTTGCACAGCTCGAATGGCATACAGAACCCCACATATTATAAAAGAATTGGTCACACTAGGTTTGTACAGCCTGGTGACCCATGTCTTTTCCACAGTGAAGGTGGCCTCATTAATCTTGCCAATAACAGCATTCCCGGCATTTGCTTCAGGGCAGTAAATGACCCAAAGGCCAGATTCATCGACAGCAAAGTCTATGTCTTGGTAGCTGGTGCCCGCATAAGAATACTTGTTATTGTAAGCTGCATCTCTAAGAGTCTGCCTCTGTACTCTGCCAGTGTCTATGTTATATCTGCACATGTCCCTGGAATTGTAACAGTTGTAATACAAGGAATTATTGTACAAAACCATTCCACTTCCCTGTGCTCTGTGTGAACCCGGTAATGATTTGGTTATTGGTTTTGTGTAAAGTAGCAAATTATTGCGTGAATTATAGACTCTGAAGGAATATATCGTTTGTCCATCTAAGTTGAGTGGTGCCACCCAATATAGCCCCTCTTTATTGGCGGGTGGAATTGAATCTTTACTCCACCCTCCATATTTATAATGATCTCCATTATTGTTGTGTTGTATTATAGTAGGTACACCTATTTGGAGAAGGCCAATATGATTGCAGCTTCCTGTTTGGGGGAAGAAAATAAGCTCCAGTTCAGTTTTGTGTACTCATATTTTTCAAATTCAATTTACTGACAATTGTAGTTAGATTGTCATTATAATGATATATCAGCATAGATCCTCCTGTCTGGTCAGAGACTGACCTACCTTGGATAATGTGCCAGGGGTGTAGGTTTGCTCGCTGAGCTGTAGGTTTGATATCCAGACGTTTCGTTACCTGGCGAGGTAACATCATCAGTGGCGACCTCCAAGTGAAGCGAAGCTGTTGTCTCCTGCTTTCTATTTATATCTTTCTCCTGGATGGGGTTCCTGGGGTTTGTAGTGATGTCATTTCCTGTTCGTTTTCTGACCAGCCACAACGTCATAAATAAACACATAGATCTAGATGCCATTTATCAACCCCTCAGAAAACGAACAGGAAATGACATCACCACGAATCCCATCCAGAAGAAAGATATAAATAGAAAGCAGGAGACAACAGCTTCGCTTCACTTGGAGGTCGCCACTGATGATGTTACCTAGCCAGGTAACGAAACGTCTGGATATCAAACCTACAGCTCAGCGAGCAAACCTACACCCTAAATTTCAACCTGAGCTACAAACCTTCACAAACCTTGCATAATGTGCCAAGCGAACATATAGATCTCTTGGTAATTGTTCAGGGAATCTCCTGTCTCAGCTCAACTACCCTCAATGTACCTACCGACCTAGCCCACCTGCCACACAGTCACCTGCCACTTGATCAACCTATCCACTTATTTCATCTACCCCCACCCACTTATTTTGTCTCCGTGGCTTTTCGATGAAGTTTGGAACATTTTAAATCTTGCTGATTGGAGTACAGCAGCCACTGCTTGGTTTCTTTGCACAACTCTCTCTCAAGGGTTGATGCATTAAGTCAGTTCTGAACGATCCTCCACTCTGAAATTCCGGATAAGGTATGTGTGTATTTATTTGTCAGATCAGGGTTAAAAATGGGATTTCCCCTTTCTGATGGGCAAATCTGAGCTACTATATCTTGGGTACGCTAAGTTGTCTGTTAATTTCTAAAAAAAAATAACAGTTGCAACCATTTTGGTTTGTGAAATATTTATCATACTTTTTAACTTCCTTATAAATTCTGATAAATGGATGAATTCTGAACCTCATCCTGATAGTCATTACAGTGCGTGCCTATTAACAGATTAATTACTCACCTTTTTCAATGGGAGGAAGAGTTGGTGGGGCTTGGTTCTTCTTACAATCTGCCAGCCGTTTCCTCACCAGTGCAATTTCTTTGCGGAATGCCAGTACGTTTTGTCTATCAAATGATTCCAGCTCATTGACAGTGCGCGAAATATTTGTAATCTGAAATACATAGGACATTTCAAGAGAGCGTTTGGGATCATGGGGATGGATGGAGGCCATTCAGCCCTTTCGAGTAGGTTCTGCCTTTCACTGAGATTGCAGCTGATTAGTATTTTCATGGCCATTGGTCTGCCCTGGTTCCATGAGCATTACTCTCCATAAGTGACAGTAATCCATCAAACCAAGGTTGGAAATTTTCAGTTGACCTACAGGTTCAGCAGCATTCTAAGAGAGAGGCCTCCAGATTTCCCCACCCTTTGGGGTGAAATGCTCATTGACACGAATCTTGAGCAGTCAAACTCCGCTTTGAGATTATGCCCCCTTGTTGTGCACACTCCAAACCATGTAACTGGACTTCTTGATCTCAGCAGTTTGAGGAATTGAATTAAAACACACAGTCACAACGATCCAAATTGTGCAGATATTTGTGTTGTGCGGCATAGGGATCCCAGCACAGAGAGTGCTATCATCCCTTAAACTAATGTTGTGCATATAACGGTTAATGCTATTCTTGTTCTGCATCCCAGCCTTGTGTATTTCTCCAATTTTAGTTGCTCCACTACATATAGCCCTAAACATTGGAATCTTCCCCTTAAAGTTGTTCTTCTTTCTTCCTTTCTATCTCCTCCTTTAAAACATACCTAGAAACTCTCTTAATGTCTCTGCTCCCAGTTAAATCTTGATTATTGCTCCTGTGAACTAACTGCCTTGGGATGTCTAACTCCTGAAAATCCCTTTATAAAAACAAGTTGTTGTGACTAATATCTACCCCTCCATCGGATCAGTAAATCTCTACATTCTACTCCTCTGATTTATTTTAAAGTTATAAAGTACTCAACCAGTACAGGACAGAGAAACACAAGACAGCATTACTATTATAGTGTGGCCTCCTTGTTCCCATTAAAATCTTCCACATTTTTATCCCAATTACTGCTCTAGTATACCCCTTCTCACCTTTCCTTAGAGTCTAAGAATCACTGATCTGAATATATTTATAGACAACTGGTTTCCTTCTCCAATATCAAATCTGGCATTAAGTATTTAGGCCTGCTGTCCATCACTGAAACTGTTTGTTCAAAGGACATCCCATAATCTGAAGACGACCCCAGTGTCTCTTCCTAACTACTAGCGATGCTCTTCAGCAACTGCCTCCTCTATTCTCGCACTCACCTTCAGTAATAAGTGTGAAGAGTTCACGGACTTTGGTGTTGCTGACATCAAAACCATTCATTCACTATCACAAGAAGCAGGAGAAAGTGAGGACTGCAGTTGCTGGAGATCAGAGTCAAGAGTGCAGCGCTGGAAAAGCACAGCAGGTCAGGCAGCATCTGAGGAGCAGGAGAATCGATGTTTTGGGCATAAGCCCTTCATCAGCCTTCCCCTGAGGAAGGGCTTATGCCGGAAACGTTGATTCTCCTGCTCCTCGAATGCTGCCTGACCTGCTGTGCTTTTCCAGTGCTGTACTCTTGACTATCCTAAGAAGCAGCCCTGGACTTTTCAAATGAAGCATACGTGAGTTATGTAGGAGTTGGGACATCATGTTGATGTTGAACAGGACATTGGTGAGGCCTCTTCTGGGAAACGGTGTCCAGTTCTAGTCACCAGTTTTAGAAAGGATATTATTAAGCTGGAGAGAGTTCAGAAGAGATTTACCAGGATGTTGCCCAGTATGGAAGGTTTGAGGTATAAAGAAAAGCTGGACTTTTTTTCACTGGAGCGTAGGAGGTTGAGAGATGACCTTATGGAAGTTTATAAAATAAAGTCTATTCCCTTGGATGGGGGATTTCAAGACTGGGGACATATTTTTAGGGTGAGAGGAGAGAGATTTAAAAAAGACTTGGGGGGCAGGTTTTTTACACAGAGGGTGATTCACATGTGGAATGAACTTCCTGAGGAAGTGGTGGATGTAGGTAGAATTGCAACGTTTAAAAGACATTTTGGATAGGTACATGAATAGGAAAGGTGTGAAGGAAGCAGGTGAGACTAACTTAGTTTGGGATTATGTTCAGCATGGACTAGTTGGACTGCAGGGTCTGTTTCTGTGCTATATGGATATATTGATAGAACATAGCGTGGAAACAGGCCCTTCGGCCTAACAAGTCCATACCGACCCTCCAAAGAGTAAACCACCTACACCCATTCCCCCTACCCTATATTTGCCCCTGACTAATGCACTTAACCTACATATCCCTGGTGGGCAACTTAGTATGGCCAATCCACCCTAACACAGACAGAGAGAATGTGCAAACTCCACACAGACAGTCGCCTGAGACTGGAATCAAACCCAAGTCCCAGGTGCTGCGAGGCAGCAGTGCTAACCACTGAGCCACCGTGCCGCTATGGTTATGATAAATAGAGCAATTTGTTTCTTCCTGACCTCCATGTAGAGCTGATCGATGATGCTGTTGCTGCCATTGAAGGACTGCTTCAGCTGATTGGTGAGTGCCTCCAACTCTTGGATCTCCAACTTCAACAGCTCAAAGTCGAGCTGAGTGTAGCCGTGTTCAGTCTCCATCTTCTCCAGGCGGAGGGTCAGGTTCACCAGCTTGGAGGAGTGCACAGAGACAGCCCTCGAGTATTGCCGCACCTGAATGGAACATCACAGCAAACGTATGGAGTTAGAGCCACCACCAGAGTCACCAAACTATCTCCACCTCACACCACACTGCACAGTTACCACACTCTAGCTTAGAGTGATTTGTACATCCTAACACTTCATAATGAACGCTCCACAAGTTTCTTGTAACGGCGATATTTTAAATGAATATAAATCCTGTTTTCTTCACACACCGAAGATAACAATGTAGAAAACCATCATAATTTTAATTGTAGTGGACAAGAGTTAACAATTTGTCAGTTTAATAATTAAAACCCACTTAATTTTATTTAATTCGCGAATCATAATTGAAGTTCATGTCAATTTAACAAATACAAATGATCTTTGATATAGAACAGAATTGCAGGAGAAACTTAGCAGGTTTGGCAAATTCTATGGAAAGAGAAACAGAATTTCAAGGCCAATGGAGGGCTGGGTATTGTAAAATCAAGGACAGGCAGGACTGATGACTGAGGAGACAGTAGGGGAGCACTTAGAGACCAGTGACAATAGTTCTATCAGTTTTAAGATAGTTATAGAGAGGGACAAAAGTGGTCCACAGATTCAAGTTCTAACTTGGGGCAAAGTGAATCTTGATGGACTTGGCAGGGTTGATTGGGCTATTTTGTTTCCAGACGGAGGAATGTCCTGCAAGCGGGAGGCCTTTAAACGTGAGATAGCTAGGGTTCAAGGTCTGTATGTACATGTGAGGGTGAAGGGCAAGGTTGGCAGGAATAGGGAACCCTGGATGACAAGAGATATTGAGGCTTTGACCAGAAAAAGAAGGAGGCATAGCTCAGGTACAGGCAGCTGGGATCAAAGATATCCCTGGAGGTAAAGAGGGGATACAGGAATTTACTCAAGAAGGAAATCAGGAGGGCAAAAAGGGGGCACAAGATGGCTTTGGCTGAGAAGATGATGGTGGATCCAAAGAGGTTCTTTAAGTATATTAAAGGATAAAGAATAACTAGAGAGAGAGAGTTAAAAATCACACAACACCAGGTTATAGTCCAACAGGTTTAATTGGAAGCACACTAGCTTTCGGAGCGACGCTCCTTCATCAGGTGATTGTGGAGGGCTCAATCGTAACACACTCAGTGAGGTTTGCCTGTCAAATGTGAATCATCCAGTGATATCGTCAGGTTTCTTTTATTCGTCCATGGGATGTGGACATGGTGGTCAAGGGTGCGTTGATCTCTTTAGTCACCCTTGAATTAAAGTGAAATTGGAAACCAGTTACAGAACAAGCATAGAACATAGAACATAGAAGAATACAGCGCAGTACAGGCCCTTCGGCCTTCAATGTTGCGCCGATCCAAGCCCACCTAACCTACACTAGCCCACTATCCTCCATATGCCTATCCAATGCCCGCTTAAATGCCCATAATGAGGGAGAGTCCACCACTGCTACTGGCAGGGCATTCCATGAACTCACGACTCGCTGAGTAAAGAACCTACCCCTAACATCTGTCCTAAACCTACC
>NC_057750.1:14609333-14612868 GCF_004010195.1 Chiloscyllium plagiosum
TGGAGTTTGCACGTTCTCCCCGTGTCTGCGTGGGTTTCCTCCGGGTGCTCCGGTTTCCTCCCACAGTCCAAAGATGTGCAGGTTAGGTGAATTGACCATGCTAAATTGCCCGTAGTGTTAGGTAAGGGGTAAATGTAGGGGTATGGGTGGGTTGCGCTTCGGCGGGGCGGTGTGGACTTGTTGGGCCGAAGGGCCTGTTTCCACACTGTAAGTAATCTAATCTAAAAAAAAAACTCCATTTGCCACCTTTCTGCCCAGTTCTGCAGCTTATCTATATCCCGCTGTAACCTGCCACATCCTTCCTCACTGTCTACAACTCCTCCGACTTTCGTATCATAAGAGATTGAGATTGAGCATGAGATTGAGAAACATGGAAAATTGGAACAGGAGGAGGCCATTCAGCCCTTCGAGTCTGCTATGCCATCATGGCTGACCATCCGACTCAGTACGCTTCTATATCATTAGATACCTTTAGCTCAAAAACATTTATCTAACTCCTTCTTGGAAATATTCATTAATTTGGCCTTAATCGCCCATTCTGGCAGAGAATTCTCATCATTTAACTTCTTAATTGGATTTTCTTATTGTGCGTCACTAATCACTACAGTTATACTGACAAGGCCAACAATTGACCTACCTGTTTTTTTCTATTTCAAAAATATACTTCATTCATAGAAATATCTTCTATATAGAGTCACAAATGCAGTTCTGTTCTTTACAGTAGTCAAGAGAGTGGTGTTGGAAAAGCACAGCAGGTCAGGCAGCATCCGAGGAGCAGGAGAATCGACATTTTGGGCATAAGCCCTTCATCAGAAATGTTGATTCTCTTGCTCCTCGGATGCTGCCTGACCTGCTGTGCTTTTCCAGCACCACACTCTAGACTCTGATCTCCAGCATCTGCAGGCCTCACTTTCTCCTATTCTGGACAGTAGCATATCAAGGGAGCAAACAAATGTCTGACTCTGTCCAAAAAACCAAAGACGTCTCTTACATGTACAGTACTATATTTACATACATTTGAGTCACTATCATTTTTAGGGGAGGCGATAGCTTAGGTGATGGTATTATCACTGGATTATTAATCCAGAGAGGTGAAATTGAGGACTGCAGATGCTGGAGATCAGAGTCGAGAGTGTGGTGCTGGAAAAGCACAGCAGGTCAGGCAGCATCCTGATGAAGGGCTTTCGCTCGGAACTTCGATTCTCCTGCTCCTCGGATGCTGCCTGACCTGCTGTGCTTTTCCAGCACCACACTCTCGACTATTAATCCAGTTACCCGGGTAACGTTCTGGGGACCAAGTTTAGAATCCTGCCATGGCAGATGGTGGAATTTGAATTCAATAAGTATCTGCAATTAAGAGTCTAATGATGATCATGAATCCATTGTAGGAAAAATCCTTCTGGTTCGTTAATGTCCTTTAGGGAAGGAAACTGTTATCTTTAGCTGGTCTGGCCTACATCTGACTCCAGGTCCACAGCAATGTGGTTGACTCTTAATTACCCTCTGGGATGGGCAATAAATCCTGGCCTGGCCAATGATCCCCTCATTCCGTGAATGAATTTTAAAAAAAGCAGGGTCCGATAACTGAACAGACCCAATTTACTTTCAGCAGGAGGTCCTCAGACAGTGGTCTTGCGCCTCATGTTTTGGCTAAAGCTACCCCAAGCTTTAGTCCTAGATCTTGGAATGTGCCAGCCTGCAACACTCAGTTGAGGTCGACTAATTACTCTGGAAGACTGACTAGTTTCGGGGAGACTGAAGAGCATCTTTCACCAAGTTGATGGTCCTCCAGGTGCAGTCGCTATTTGTCTCGGTGTGTGTCCCATGGAACAGACTGTACAGCAGAGTCCTGCATCATTGAGCTGCTAGGGACAAAGCCCAACAAAAAACACTGCCTCTCTCTCCAGATTTCCTTTGCAAAGGCATATCCCAACAGGAGACATATGATAGTCTCAAACCCCACAGCTGCTTCGAGGGTATTGTGTGGTAGTGCACACTGACCGGGTGTCCATGAAGGAACTCAGAGGTAGTGCCCTTCTCGTCACCAGCCATACTAGAGTGCTTCTTTGAGTGGTTAATCTGTTGACTGCGACCTCTTCATGACTCCAGGGTTCACAAGACCACTGTACTGTGATGATTGTGTTGACCATCCCACACTCATGGTTTTTACAGTGTACAGCACTGAGATTTATACTCACGCCTATTTTGGGATGTCAAACAATGTTAGCCCATACACTGGGTGGCACAATGGTTAGCACTGCTGCCTCACAGCGCCAGGGACTTTGGTTCAATTCCAGCCTCAGGTGACTGTCTGTGTGGAGTTTGCACATTCTCCCCGTGTCTGCGTGGGTTTCCTCTGAGTGCTCCGGTTTCCTCCCACAATCCAAAAATGTGCAGGTCAGGTGAATTGGCCATGCTAAATTGCTCGTAGTGTTAGGTGCATTAGTCAGAGGTAAATTTAGGGGCATTGGCTGGGTGGGTTACTCTTCAGAGGGTCGGTTTGGGCTGAAGGGCCTGTTTCCATTCTGTAGGGAATCTAATCTAATCGATATTAATTCCTTCACTTGGGGATTTTTACCTGACTGTATTTGCTTTTTCTCCTGCCATCCTATGTATTCCCCTGCCTTAAGCCAGTTTTTTTTTTTCCCCAAGGTTTATTCAGAGGTCAGCTTTCAACTGGAAGATATCATCTTCAGTACTAAAATTACCCAAGCCCTTCTGGAAGGTCAACAGTCCCAGTTCTTGCCTTCTCACACCCAGTGATAAACATCAGGATCCTGCAGATGTTCAGTGCAGCCAGATATTTAACACTTATCTCTTGCCCAGCCAAGTAAAAGTCTCAGGCTCTCTATTATACATTTCTTTAATCATTGCTGCCTTCCTCTTCTCAACCACACACCTCAAAGTCTATTCTCATGCATATGGGATTGTCGAGAGCTGTTTACAGTTGAGTAGATAAATCCTGAAGAAGGGCTTATGCCCGAAACGTCGATTCTCCTGTTCCCTGGATGCTGCGTGACCTGCTGCGCTTTTCCAGCAACACATTTCCAGCTCTGATCTCCAGCATCTGCAGACCTCACTTTCTCCTCATAGATAAATACAAAGGCATGACAAAACACTAAAAGCAAATTGAATTGAATTTATTGTCACGTGTACCGAGGCACAGTGAAAAACTTTGTTTTGCGAACAATACAGGTAGATCACAGAGTTAAGTAGCATAGATAAGTAAATAATAGATAAACAGCGGCAAAAACAAAACACAGGTACAGGCGAATGTTAAATGTTTGTGAGTCCGTTCAGTATTCTAACAACAGTAGGATAGAAGCTGTTTCGAAACTGGCAGGTGTGTGTATTTAGGCTTCTGTACTTTCTCCCCGATGGTAGAGATTATACAAAAACATTGCCAGGGTGGGAAGGATCTTTGAGAATGCTGGCGGCCTTTCCTTGACAGCGGGCCTGGTAGATGGATTCTATAGATGGGAGGTTGGCCTTTGTGATTGTCCGGGCTGAGTTCACCACTCTCTGTAACCACCTC
>NC_057750.1:14612924-14620020 GCF_004010195.1 Chiloscyllium plagiosum
CAGTGAACTTGTAAATGGCATTAGTCTGGTATTTGGCGACACAGTCATGGGTATACAGTGAGTACAGTAGAGGGCTGAGTACGCATCCTTGGGGGTCTCCAGTGTTGAGTATTAGTGAGGATGAAATATTGTCCCCAATCTTCACTGATTGTGGCCTGTGGGTCAGGAAACTGAGGATCCAGTTGCAGAGAGTGGGGCTTAGTCCGAGATCGCTAAGTTTAGTAATCAGTCTCGAGGGGATAATAGTTTTGAAAACTGAACTGTAGTCAATGAGTAGAATTCTTACGTAGCTGTTCTTGGTGTCAAGATGTTCTAGGGAGGAGTAAAGGGCAAGTGATATGGCATCTGACGTGGATCTGTTGGTCTGATAGGCAAATTGGAGTGGGTCAAGAGTAGTGGGGAGGCTGGAGTTGATTAATGCCATGACTAGCCTTTCAAAGCACTTCATGACCACTGAGGTTCGGGCCTCTGGGCGATAGTCATTGAGACATCCTGCATGAGCCTTCTAAGGCACAGGAATGATGTTGACCCTCTTGAAACAGGTAGGGACAGTGGCCTGCTGCAGGGAGAGGTTGAAGATGTCTGAGAAGACTTCTGCCAGTTGATCTGTGCATGCTCTGAGTGCACGGCCTGGTACTCCGTCTGGTTCCATCGCCTTCCTAGGATTCACACCAAGGACAACTGATCTGACCTCTGATGCAGTGACTGTTGGTATAGGTTTGTCAGGACTTGTCGGAACAGGTGTTACTCTCCGCCGAAATTCTGCTCAAAGCGAGCACAGAAGACATTGAGTCAATCCGGGAGGGATGTGTCATCGTCTGCTATCTTGCACTGTCAATTTCTAGAACTAAGATAAGTGGTTTTAAAACAAAAAAAAGGGCAGATCTTAAGACTTAGAAAGGGTGGTTAAGAGTCAACTATATTGCTGTAGGTCTCGAGTAAATAAAGTCACCACAGTCACATTCTCTCATAAAAAGATGATTTGTGGTAAGTTTAATCTGAGAACCACCAAACCACATGACGAGGCTGAGAAACTGAGACCTTTCTGGTGATTTTGGCCAGTCTGGAAATTGAACCTACAGTGTTGGTGTTAATCTGCATTGCACAACAGCCATCCAGTCAACTGAGCTAGCCAATCCCCAAATGAATAGCATGTATGCCAGACCAGGATGGCAAATTCCCTTCTCTAAAACTAACCAGAATATGTGTTTTCTTTTAGTAGCTATGGTCACTATTATTGGGACTAGTTTTCAACTTGAGTCTTTATAAAGTTAACTTCCAGTCGCTGTTGAACCAACATCCACAAATTACTAGCTCAGCGACAACACCATTACACCAGCATCTCCCTTAAGGGCTGACGCTGCAATTTCACCACCCTGTACTTCAAATTGAAAATCAGGAGCACTATTCAGAAATCAGGCAAAGTGCAAACTATACTTACCTTGCCACCATTCCTGAAACCAGTGAACAGCTTCTGTCAGGAACTGTGAATAACTGTCAATACCTTTGCAGCCCATATCTGAAATTGTGTTTTTTGGAAGGGGCGGTGCTAATCAAGGTGGGGGAAGGTAAACTTAGTCGAGACAAGCAGAACTTATTTTGCAGTAAGCTCAGCATTGGTCCAGTCGCAGGTAACCTGCTGCTCAGAACGTTAAGGTGCCCATGAACAGAGCCTGATGTTGAACTGTTGATGGGATTAATGAACCGTTAAGGTAAGTTGCCTGTCTCTCTGCCAGCAGAAATGATTTCAGCTTAACTGTTAGAATTGTTTAGAATTTCGAATGGCTATTATATTTCCCCATTCTGTAGAGAACATCATCTCTAAATTAAGGACCCTCATCATGAGTACTGTTCGGTTCTGTAGAACCTTATTAGCTATTCACCCTTTGTGATGAAGAGGAGATGCTTTACATAATTGGAATGACGAGTACCCAGTCCACCATTAGTGCCCTCACTAACGCTTCTCCTCTCACAATTCTGGGTAGCTTTTGAACAAGAGCCTAACTCCCTGAGCACAGTACAGACCTTGTGCTAACTTACGAATGGAAAATTTCCCTCAGAACTTGCCTTTGGTCGACATGTAAATTCTCAGTGTGCTCGTCTGGTCTTGAGAGGCATTTATTCTAAACTGTATTTTTTGCATAAATCTCAACTGTCGAAGGTATTGCTTTGAGTGTCACAGCTTACAGCATCAAACAACATAGGAGGCCCTTCAGCCCATCATGCCTGTGCCAGCCCCTACAAAAGGTAGTGGTAATCCAATTAGTTCTCCTCTTGACTCCCTCCCCACATCTTTACCTATAGAGTGGCAAATGTTTGTACTTTAAGCATTTATTCAATTCTCTTTTTGAAAGTTGTTATTAACTATGTTTCTGCTAACCTTCATGGCATTGCATTCCACTCTCCTGCAATATGGTGACTGGAACTAAGTGCGGCCCTCTATCTTCAGTCAAACTTGTTACAGCTCTAGAAGAACCTCCCTGTATTCATTTTCGAGACCTCAGCCAAGGCAAGAAATAATGCAAAGAAGAGTCATACCAGACTCTGTAACTCACTCCTCAAATGCTGACAGACCTGCTGACTTTCTCATACACTTTGTTTTTGTTCATGGAGGTGTCCCACCTGTCTCCTTGACCACTTTCTTGATCTGTCCTGCTAACTTCAGGGGTCTGTGGACCTCCATTCCAATGTCCTTCCACCCCTCTTCACCTTCCATAATCTCTCTCCTTGCCTTGCCTGCTATTCTCCAACCATTAACTCACACTTCTCTCGACTGAATTCCATTGCCACCATTTTGCCCACCCAACCAGTTCCAAATTTGTGAGAGCTGCTCTGGAGGGAGGCGAGAGAGGAGGGAGAGTGGTGTTTTTGATAAGGAATAGTATTACTGCTGTACTTAGAGAGGATATTCCTTGGAATACATCCAGGAGGGGGGAAAAAGAGGCGGGGGTGTAGCACTGCTAATCAGAGAGGGTATCACAGCTACAGAAGTTACTATTGTTGAGGAGGGTCTGCCTACTGAGGCAGTATGGGTGGAAATTAGGAACAGTAAGGGAGCAGTCACCGCATTAGGGGTTTACTACAGTCCCCCCAATAGCAGCAGGGAGATTGAAGAAAGCATAGGTCGGCAGATTTTGGAAAAGTGTGAATATAGTAGGGTTGTTGTAATAGGTGACTTTAATTTTCCCAATATTGATTGGAACCTCCTTCGAGCAGATGGTTTGAAAGGAGCTGCTTTTGTAAGGTGTGTTCAGGAGGATTTCCTAACTCAGAACGTTGACAGGCCGAGGAGGGGAGAGGCCATTTTGGATTTGGTGTCAGATCTTGCGGTGGGAGAGCATTTTGGTGATAGTGACCACAACTGCCTCACATTCTACATAGCTATGGCGAAGGAGAGAAGCAGGCACAATGGGAGGATATTTAATTGGGGAAAAGGAAACTATGATGCTATCAGACGAGAGTTGGGGGAGCATGAACTGGGAGCAATTTCTCCATGGAAAGGGCACTATAGACATGTGGAGACTGTTTAAGGAACAATAAGAGAATGATCAAAGAAAGAGTAGGGCTGATCAGGGATAGCATAGGGAACTTGTGTATAGAGTCTGAGGAGGTAGGGGAAGCCCTAAATGAGTTTTTTGCTTCTGTCTTTACTAAAGAAAAGGACCTTGTAGTGAATGAAACCATTGAGGAGCAGGTAGGCATGCTGGAACGGATAAAGATTGAGGAAGCTGATGTGCTGAAAATTTGACAAACATTAAGATTGACAAGTTGTCAGGGCCAGACCAGATTTGTCCTCGGTGGCTTTGGGAAGTGAGAAATGTGATTGCTTTGCTGCTTGCGAAGATCTTTGCATCCTCACTCTCCACCGGAGTCGTACCTGAGGACTGGAGGAAGGCAAATGTAATTCCTCTCTTAAAGAAAGGAAATAGGGAAATCCCCGGCAATTACAGACAAGTACATCTCACGTCTGTCGTCTGCAAGGTGTTAGAAAGGATTCTGAGGGGTAGGATTTATGACCATCTGGAAGAGCATGGCTTGATTAAATGCAGTCAGCATGGCTTTGTGAGGGGCAGGTCATGCCTCACAAACCTTATCAAGTTCTTTGAGGATGTTACTAGACAAGTTGATGAGGGTCGAGCGGTGGATGTGGTGTACACGGACTTCAGCAAGGCATTTGGTCAGGTTCCCCATTGTAGGCTCATTCAGAAGGTCAGGAGGAATGAGATACAGGGAAATTTAGCTGTCTGGATACAGAATTGGCTAGTCGACAGAAGACAGCGAGTGGTAGTGGAAGGAAAGTATTCAGCCCGGAACTCAGTGGTGAGTGGTGTTCCACAGGGCTCTGTCCTTGGGCCTCTATTCTTTGTAATTTTTATTAATGACTTGGATGAGGAGATTGAAGGATGGGTCAGCAAGTTTGCAGATGACACAAAGGTTGGAGGTGTCGTTGACAGGATAGAGGACTGTTGTAGGCTGCAGCGGGACATTGACAGGATGCAGAGATGGGCTGAGAGGTGGCAGATGGAGTTCAACCTGGAAAAATGCGAAATGATGCATTTTGGAAGGTTGAACTTGAAAGTTGAGTACAGGATTAAAGACAGGATTCTTGGCAGTGTGGAGGAACAGCGGGATCTTGATGTGCAGGTACATAGACCCCCTTAAAATTGCCACTCAAGTGGACAGGGTTGTTAAGGAAGCATATGGTGTTTTGGCTTTCATTAACAGGGGGATTGAGTTTAAGAGCCGCGAGATCTTGTTGCAGCTCTATAAAACTTTGGGTAGACCGCACTTAGAATACTGTGTCCAGTTCTGGTCGCCCTATTATAGGAAAGATGTGGATGCTTTGGAGAGGGTTCAGAGGACATTTACCAGGATGCTGTCTGGACTGAAGGGCTTATCTTACGAAGAGAGGTGTACTGAGCTCAGACTATTTTCATGGAATAAAGAAGGAAGAGAGGGGACCTAATTGAGGTGTATAAGATAATGAGAGGCATAGATAGAGTTGATAGCCAGAAATTGTTAACACGAGGGGTCATAGTTTTAAGCTGTTTAGTGGAAAGTATAGAGGGGATGTCAGAGGCGGGTTCTTTACGCAGAGAGTTGTGAGAGCATGGAATGCATTGCCAGCAGCAGTTGTGGCAGTGAGGTCATTGGGGATATTTAAGAGACTGCTGGACATGCATATGGTCACAGACATTTGAGGGTTTGTACATTAGGTTTACCTTACATAAGGATCAATGGTCGGCACAACATCGTGGGGTGAAGGGCCTGTTCTGTGCTGTACTGTTCTATGTTCTATGTTCTATGAAAGTTAGTTGGGTGGAACTAACTTGTAAGGAGATTTCACTTATCTGTAAGAATAATAGGGTGGTTATGGTTGGGGATTTTAACTTTCCAAACATAGTCTAGGACTGCCACAGTGTTAAGGGTTCAGATGGGGAGGAATTTGTTAAGTGTGTACAAGAAACATTTCTGATGCAGTATGTGGATGTATCTCCTACAGAAGGTGCAACACTTGACTTACTCTTGGAAAAAAGGCAGTGCAGGTGACTGAGGTGTCAACAGGGGAGCACTTTGGGGCCAGCGACCATAATTCTATTAGTTTTAAAATGGTGATGGAAACAGATGAACCAGATCTAAAAGTTGAAGTTCTAAATTGGAGGAAGGCTAATTTTGATGGTTTTAGGCAAGAACTTTCAAAAGCTGATTGGGGGCAAATGTTCGCAGGTAAAGGGACGGCTGGAAAATGGGAAGCCTTCAGAAATGAGATAAAAAGAATCCAGAGAAAGTATATTCCTCTCGGGTGAAAGGAAAGGCTGCTAGGTGTAGGGAATGCTGGATTACTACAGAAATTGAGGTTTTGGTTAAGAAAACAAAGTAAGCATATGTCAGGTATAGGCAGGAGAGATCAACAGAATCCTTAGAAGAGTATAACGGCCGTAGGAGCATACTTAAGAGAGAATTCAGGAGGGCAAAAAAGGGGACATGAGATAGCTTTGGCAAGTAGGGTTAAAGAGAATCTAAAAGGGTTTTATAAATACATTAAAGACAAAAGAGAATTGGGCCCCTCAAAGATCAACAAAGCTCCCTATATGTGGAGCCGCAAGAGATGAGGGAGATACTAAATGAGTATTTTACATCAGTGTTTACTGTGGAGAAGGACATGGAAGATATAGAATGTGTGGAAATAGATGGTGACATCCTGAAAATGTCCATATTACATATGAGGAGGTCCTGGATGTCTTGAAACGCATAAAAGTGGATAAATCCCCAGGACCTGATCAGGTGTACCCGAGAACTCTATGGGAAAATAGGGAAGTGATTGCTGGGCCCCTTGCTGAGATATTTGTGTCATCGATAGTCACAGGTGAGGTGACTGAAGACTGGAGGTTGGCTAATGTGGTGCCACTATTTAAGAAGGGCGATAAGGAAAAGCCAGGGAACTATAGATCGGTGAACCTAATGTTGGTGATGGGCAAGTTGTTGGAGGGAATCCTGAGGGACAGGATGTACATGTATTAGGAAAGGCAAGGACTGATTAGGGCTTTGTGTTTGGGAAATCATGTCATATGAACTTGATTGAGTTTTTTGAAGAAGTAACAAAGAGGATTGATGAGGACAGAGCAGTGTATGTGACCTATATGGTCTTCAGTAAGGCATTCGACAAGGTTCCCCATGGGAGACTGATGAGCAAGGTTAGATCTCATGGAATACAGGGAGAACTAGCCATTTGGATACAGAAGTGGATTGTAGATGCAAGACAGAGGATGGTGGTGGAGGGTTGATTTTCAGACTGGAGGCCTGTCACCAGTGTAGTGTGACAAAGATCGGTGCTGGGTCCATTACTTTTCGTCATTTATATAAATGATTTGGATATGAGCATAAGAGATATAGTTAGTAAGTTTGCAGATGACACCAAAATTGGAGGTGTAGTGGACAGCGAAGGAGGTTACCTCAGATTACAACAGGATCTGTGGGCGGCACGGTGGCACAGTGGTTAGCACTGCTGCCTCACAGCGCCAGAGACCCGGGTTCAATTCCCGCCTCAGGCCTCAGCATGTGTGGAGTTTGCACGTTCTCCCCGTGTCTGCGTGGG
>NC_057750.1:14620029-14652385 GCF_004010195.1 Chiloscyllium plagiosum
TTGTCCGTAGTGTTAGGTAAGGGGTAAATGTAGGGGTATGGGTGGGTTGCGCTTCGGCGGGTCGGTGTGGACTTGTTGGGCCGAAGGGCCTGTTTCCACACTGTAATCTAATCTAATCTAATCTAATCTTGACCAGATGGGCCAGTGGACTGAAAAGTGGTAGATGGAGTTTAATTTAGATAAATGTGAGGTGCTGCATTTTGGAAAGGCAAATCAGAGCAGGACTTATAAACTTAATTCTAAGGTCCTAGGGAGTGTTGCTGAACAAAGAGACCTTGGAGTACAGGTTCATATTTCCTTGACAGTTGAGTCACAGGTAAATAGGATAGTGAAGAAGGCATTTGGTATGCTTTCCTTTATTGGTCAGTGATTGAGTATAGGAGTTAGGAGGTCATGTTGTACAGGACATTGGTTAGGCCACTGTTGGAATACTGCATGCAAATCTGTTCTCCTTCCTATCAGAAGGATGTTGTGAAACTTTAAGGGTTCAGAAAAGATTTACAAGGATGTTGCCAGGGTTGGAGGATTTGAGCTATACAGGTAGGCTGAATAGGTTGGGGCTGTTTTCTCTGGAGCGTTGGAGGCTGAGGTATGACCTTATAGAGGCTTATAAAATCATGAGGAGAAAGATATAAAAGGGACATAAGGGACAAATTTTTCACACAGAGGGTGTTGTATGTATGGAAGGATATTTAAAAGGCATCTTGTTGGGTATATGATTAGGAAGAGTTTAGAGAGATATGGGCCAAGTGCTGGCACTAGATTAGGTTAGAATATCTGGTCAGCATAGACGAATTGGACCGGAGGCTCTGTTTCCGTGCTGTACATCTCTATGACTCGATTTATATCTTCCTGTAGTCTACAGAATAGAGCCAGTTTTCGTATCCTTTTCAAAGCTTTCAATATCGCCTCCTAAGTTTAAGTCTAGATCATGAAACTATATCAGAAACAGCAAAGGGGCCCAGTATTGAGCCCCTTACTTACAGAGGGAAGTAAGAATGTGGGGAATGTGGTAAGTTGGTGAATTGATGTTTTCTCTGCCTGTGTCGCATAGGATATAACTAAGTGAAAATTTTCTTTTGTTCAGAAAGCTTCAGTGAACTCACTTTCGCAATAATAATTTGGAAACTTTGAGATGTTGCAAATATGCTCAAGGCCAGAAAGGAAAGTACAGATATATAAACATTCTTAGCGACAGTCACCTTCATAGCCACTGGCGATGCTGTTTTTCAAATCAACAATAACGTATTTCAGCATTTTCCACCACTCCCTGTTGACTTTTGAATCTTTACACAGTAGAACTGCAGAAACAGATGGAGGAACTGAACTGGCAATTAGCCTGTAATTGGAATTTCCACAAATAGGTTTGGTGGGTATTTCATGCGATCAAGCACGTACAATATTAATTGCTATGTTAGTCTGAGGCCACATAAATAGATTATGTGACCCAATGACTGGCGGGTTATACCAAAGTGCATGCCTTTGGTTGTTCACAATCGGCAGTATACTGACTCGATTCAACCAATCCATGCTTGCAAACCTCAGAGCTTAAGGTTAATGTTCAATGTGATTCTGACATTGGGTAATGCTTATTGAACAATGCCATTAGACTAACAACCAATTTAAAATTATCAATCTGGCTCACAATATATAGCTCACTAATGCTTGGTCAAAATTATATGACCTGTCCTCTGTAAGAAAAGACAACATGGTCAAGCACTGCCACTGATTGAAATGGAAATAAACATGGGAAACAATAGCTTGTGGTGCATTCTCCTTGACAATGCCTTGACCAATCAGCATTAACATGCCAACCAATCAGCGCTTTGTTCTCATGGAGTATAAATTGTTGTTCCCATTGAAATTTGGGATTCTTGCATCTGTCTTGATGAATGGACAAAAAGCTTTACCAGTGTCACAAAGCTGGTCCACTTTTTCTAAAACCTGTTCCTTTTCTCAAGGATACTGTGTCCTTGTTTTTTATCAGAGGGGTTGTAAACCACTCAGGCTCCGAATTGGCTGGGTTGGTACAGTGATGAAAAGGATATTGGGAGGCCATTTTGTTTCTACATAAACAGATGAGACTATCGGCCAAAGCTTACATTTTAGAAGTGACCTGTATAATGAAAGGAGAGTGGTCAGTCCTAGAAACTGGAGTTTTGTTTGAGTCAGTTCAGCTGCAGGCTGTGTGGAAACAGGCAGGTAGGCTCCCTCTCCTTCTGCCCTTCTAACTTCAGCCTGTAAACCTTTGTTTAAGTTTTACTGTATTTAAGGGGATAGTTTATTGGGACTGTTGTGCATATTCAGAACAGTATAATTAAGTCTAGTTTGGATAGACTGAGTTCTGTAGGTATTCTTTATGTTTCATTAGATTAGATTACCTACAGTGTGGAAACAGGCCCCTCAGCCCAACAAGTCCACACCAACTTCCGAAGAGAAACCCATCCCTCTATATTTATCCCTGACTAATCCACCTAACACTACGGGCAATTTAGCATGGCCAACTCACCTAACCTGCACATCTTTGGACTGTGGGAGGAAACCGGGGCACCCGGAAGAAACCCACACAGACGTGGGGAGAATGTGCAAACTCCACACAGACAGTTGCCCGAGGCAGGAATTGAACCCAGGTTCCTGGCACTGTGAGGCAGCAGTGCTAACAGTTGAGTCACCGTGCCATCCTGGTGTAATTGTGTAATTTTGTGAATAATCTTTTGTCTGTTTTAAAACCTGATAGTCAACATTGCTAGCTTACTCCGGGTAATTTTCACTGTACACCTACCGAAACAAATTGCAAAGTTACAGCCTGGGCTGCCTGCTTCAGAATGTTTTCTGTGGTGTGGCCTAGTCCATAACACTAATAAATCTCTTTTCTCAGCAATAATGCACAAGCATTTTTTTAGGAAGGTAAGTGATGGAAAGTTGAGCTACAAAATTAATGATTTGGAGATGACGGTGTTGGTCTGGGGTGGGCAAAGTTAAAAATCACATAATACCAGGTTATAGTCCAAAAGGTTTATTTGGAAGCACTAGCTTTCTGAGCGCTGCTCCTTCATCAGGTGGTTGTGGAGAATAAGATTGTAAGACGCAGAATTTATAGCAAAAGTTTACAGTGTGATGTTACTGAAATTATACATTGAAAGAGACCTGTATTGTTTGTTAAGGCTCTCATCTTTTAGAATGACCATGTTGGTTTCAGTTCCTTCATATATAAATCACAAAACGTTTTTAAAAGTTATATTCTCAAGTGAACTTTAATAATTGTAATCATGTTGGCCCAGATAATGTATTGAAGATGTTAGTTCCCTGTGTGAGGCTGTCTGTGCCACAATGGTCAGACTGATTCTAATCTAAAAAATGGATTAACAGAAAATTACATGGATTCATGCAGTTTTTGAGCAAAGTAAAATATAATTCTGCAAGGACAAATTCACCCCACAAACTTATATGTATATGAGTGCGTGTGTTTATGTGTGGAGAAGGAGGGTTACGAGTGTCTGTGAGAGGGTGTGTGTGTGTGAGTGGAAAGGGATTTAAGTCTGTGAGGGTGTGTGTGTGTGGGAATGTATGTGTGTTTGCGTGTAGGAGTGTCTGTGTATGTTCATCAGTCTGCATATCTGTATAGTGCAATGGGGTCACCTGTAGTGTGACATGAACCCGGTTGAGACCATCCCTATGGGTACCAAATTTGGCTATCAGCCTCTGCTCGGCCACTTTTCGTTGTTGCTTGTCCGGAAGTCCACCTTGGAGGATGGTCACCCGAACGTCCGAGGTCGAATGTCCTGGATCGCTGAAATGTTCTCTGATTGGGAGGGAACACTCCTGTCTGTTGATTGTTCTGCAGTGTCCATTTATCCCGTTGCCGTAGCCTCTGTTTGGTCTCGCCAATGTACCATGCCTCAGGGCATCCTTGCCTGCAGGGTATGAGGTAGTCAATGTTGGCTGAGTTGCATGAGTATCTGCCACACACACACATAGTGGGAGGTGGCCCCATGTGTAATGTTGGTATCCGTGTCGACATTCTGACACGTCTTGCAGCGTCTACTGTGACAACGTTGTATGGTATTGTCCTGAAAGCCAGGCAGTTGCTATGAACAATTATCTGTTTGAGGTTTAGTGGCTGCTTAAAGGTGAGAAGTGGAGATGTGGGGAAGGTCTTGGTGAGGTGCTCATCCTCAGTAATAATGTGTTGCAGGCTGTGAAGAACATGGTGTAGGTTTTCAGCTCCCAGGAAGTACTGGACAACGAAGGGTATCATGTCAGTTGCAGCTCGTGTCTGTCTCCTGAGGAGGTCATTTCAGTTACATCACACTGTAAATTTTTGCTTTAAATTCTGTGTCTTACAATCTTATTCTCCACAAACACCTGATGAAGGAGCGGCGCTCTGAAAGCGAGTGATTCCAAATAAACCTGTTGGACTGTAACCTGGTGTTGTGTGATTTTTAACTTTCTACAAAATTAATTCAGTGTTGCACATTGCCCTATCTGCAAATGGTTTTACCAATGAATTTGTGCTGCTGAGCAATATGAATTCATCCTCCCAGAGGGGCATATGAGGTACTATTGAAGTCAAATTCCTGTCTAGTAATTCCTGTTGTCCTATCCTAGTTGTCCAATCAGGACAAGATTGCAGCAATCTGTAATATTCTCCACAGCTGAATAATTTGCAGGTAATGTACAGCAACAACAACTTGAACTGATGTGGCACCTTTAATGTAGTAGCACGTTCCACAAGACTTCACAAGAGTGTCTGGCACAGAGAAGCTGATGCAGACCATTTAGCCCCTCAAGGCTGGTTTGCCATTCCCTGAGATGGTAGCTAATCTATGACTCTTGAGTAAACAGGGGTTAGTGAAAATCTCAAAGCCTTTTATTCACATATAAGGAGCAAGAGGGTAACTATAGAAAGGGTTGGCCCATTCAAGGACAAGGGAGGAAAGTTATGCATGGAGTCAGAGAAAATGGGTGAGATTCTTTGCGTCGGTATTCACCAAGGAGAGGGACATGACTGATGTTGAGGTTAGGGATAGATGTTTGAGTACTCGAGATCAAGTCGGCATAAGGAGGGAGGAAGTGTTGGGTATTCCAAAAGGCATTAAGGCAGACAAGTCCTCAGGTCCAGATGGGATCTATCCCAGGTTACTGATGGAAGTGAAAGAGGAAATAGCTGTGGCCTTAACAGATATCTTTGCAGCATCCTTGAACAGGGGAGAGGTCCCGGAGGAGTGGAGAATTGCTAATGTTTTCCCCTTCTTTAAGAAGGGAAGCAAGTATAATCCAGGTAATTATAGACCGGTGAGCCTGACATCAGTGGTAGGGAAGCTGCTAGAGAAATACTGAGGGATAGGATCAGTGATAGGCAACATGGTTTTGTGCAGGGAAGGTAATGTCCTACCAACTTAATAGAGTTCTTTGAGGAAGTGACAAAGTTGATTGATGAGGGAAGAACTGTAGATGTCATATACATGAACTTCAATAAGGTGTTTGTTAAAGTTCCCCATGGTAGGCCGATGGAGAAAGTAAAGTCGCATGGGGTCCAGGGTGTACTAGCTAGATGGTAGAGAACTGACTGGGCAGCAGGAGACAGAGAGTAGTAGTGGAAGGGAGTTTCTCAAAATGGAGAACTGTGACCAGTGGTGTTCCACAGGGATCTGTGTTGGGACCATTGTTATTTGTGTTATACATAAATGATCTGGAGCAAGGTGTAGATGGTCTGATTAGCACGTTTGCAGATGACACTAAGATTGGTGGAGTAGCAGATAGTGTAGAGGATTGTCAGAGAATGCAGCAGAATATAGATAGACTGGAGAGTTGACGGAGAAATGACAGATGGAGTTCAATCCGGGCAAATGAGAGGTGATGCATTTTGGAAGATCCAATTCAAGAGTGAACTGTACAGTAAATGGAAAATTAATGTACAGAGAGATCTGGGTATTCAGGTCCAATGTTCCCTGAAGGTGGCAACTCAGGTTGATAGAGTGGTCAAGAAGGCGTACGGCATGCTTTCCGTCATTGGCTGTTGTATTGAGCACAAGAATTGGAAGGTCATGTTACAGTTGTGTAAGACCAGTTTGGCTACATTTGGAGTACTGCATACAATTCTGGTCGCCACATTACCAAAAGGATGTGGATACTTTGGAGAGGGTGCAGAGGAGGTTCACCAGGAAGTTGCCTGGTACGGAGGGTGCTAGCTATGAAGAGAGGTTGAGTCGATTAGGATTATTTTCATTAGAAAGACGGAGGTTGGGGACAGCGCCAGAGACCTGGGTTCAATTCCCGCCTCAGGCGACTGACTGTGTGGAGTTTGCATATTTTCCCCGTGTCTGCGTGGGTTTCCTCCGGGTGCTCCGGTTTCCTCCCACGGTCCAAAAATGAGCAGGTTAGGTGAATTGCCCGTAGTGTTAGGTGAAGGGGTGGAATGTAGGGGGGTGGGTTGCGCTTCGGCGGGTCGGTGTGGACTTGTTGGGCCGAAGGGCCTGTTTCCACACTGTAAGTAATCTAATCTAATCTAAAACTACGGGCAATTTAGCATGGCCAATTCACCTAACCTGCACATTTTTCAGACCGTGGGAGGACTGTTTAAGGAAGATATGCATGGTAAGTTCTTTATGCAGAGGGTAGTTGAATGCATTGCCAGAGGAGGTGGTAGAGGTGGGCACGATGGCATCATTTAAGATGTATCTAGACAGATACATGAATGGGCTGTGAGCGGAGGGAACCAAATTCTTTGAAAATAGGTGAGAGGTTTAGATAGAGGATCTGGATTAGTGCAGGCTTGGAGGGCTGAAGGGCCTGTTCCTGTGCTGTAATGTTCTTTGTTAACTCACCTTGGTCCATTTTCTTTCATATCTCCTGCTAACAATGATCGATTAATTTCATAACTTAAATTGATCTAGCATTAGTTGCCAGTTGTGTGATTAGGAAAATTCCAAATTGTTCTAACACAGAAAAACTACCACGGATAACTCTTACAAGGAATCCGCACAAGTACAATAGGCTAAATTGACTCCTTCTATGATTGCCTGTCCTTATTGAGTGATTGTTGAAACAGTGTTGTTGTTGGGTGACCTTGATCCATTTTCCTTCTGAGCTGCTTCTTCTCTCAAGATTTGTCAAGCACCTGAAGGCGATACCAAACTAAACAATGATGCTTGAGGGCACGTCTCCTGTCAAATGTTTGTATAGTGTCTATGCTATGGTTCCTGAGTCTAATGTCGTGTTTACCAGCTGTGAAGAGACCGGAGAGTACATGGACTAGTGAGTGCTCAGCTCCTTCTTGACTGATTGGTTGATCTCTCAATTCATTGTCCACTTCAGGGACTCAATTGGAGCAAGGATGTGTGGTCCAATCCAGGCTTCCTGGGACCCTCTTAAAAAACTGGGGACACTTGTGAGGCCAGTGGGAAGACCATCTGAGGATATTTTAATAGCACCCCCCCCAACCTCCTAACCCACTGCCTGCAAACTCACCTATTGAGAGGGGAATGTAAAAGTCTGACCCTGAAGTCAAATCCAACCATGACAGTTGAGGGATTCAATTAATAAATCTGGAATAAAATGCTAGTCTTCACCTTCTCATGAAAATCCCTGGACTGTTATAGGGACCAAACTGATTCACCGATGTCCTTCAGAGAAGGAAATATGCCATCCTTTCCCAGTCTATATTTGACTTCTGATCCATGATAATGTAATTGACCCAACTGATGATCTAACAGATCACTATGTTGCCAAAAAGCACTATGGGTGTGCCTTCACCATGTGGATTACTGTGTTCCAAGATGGCCTCTTGGGCGGCACGTTGGCATAGTTGTTAGCACTGCTGCCTCACAGCGCCAGAGACCCGGGTTCAATTCCCACCTCAGGCGACTGACTGTGTGGAGTTTGCACGTTCTCCCCGTGTCTGTGTGGGTTTCCTCTGGGTGCTCCAGTTTCCTCCCACAGTCCAAAGATGTGCAGGTCAGGTGAATTGGCCATGCTAGATTGCCTGTAGTGTTAGGTAAGGGGTAAATGTAGGGGTATGGGTGGGTTGCACTTCGGCGGGTCGGTGTGGACTTGTTGGACAGAAGGGCCTGTTTCCACACTGTAATGTAATGTAATCTAATCTAATCATCGTCAGTAAGGGATGGATAATAATGCTAGCATAGCCAGTGATGCCTACACCCCAAGAATTGCTCCCTACAAGGTGTACTGGCTCAGTCTCGGCTCAAAGTCGGAATTGGGATAGATTTAAATGTCAGCCATAACCTAGGTTGACACTTTAAGATGAATAATGTATAACAGCAAACAACACTCTTACATCAGAGTTGTTGTTTGAAGCACATCTTTAGATTCTGAGCGCATTATCCAACTTGACAGCCCAAGAACTGGCAACAAAAGTTTGCTGCAATGTTGGATGTAGTGGTCCCTCTCAGCTGCAAGTAACAGACCCTGTGACACACTTTCAAGGGAACAAAGACAATTCTGATACAAATAATTCCTGAACCAAAATCTCTAAAATATTATCTGGCCACTATTACAATGTTGCTACTGGGATCTCTTCTGGTCCTGAATTGACTGTGGTGCTGCCTATATCACAGCAGTGACTACACTTTAAAAGTACCTTACTGGCTATAAAAAAAACTTTGGGATGTTCTGAGGATGTAAAAAGAACAAGTGAAATGCAAAGTTTAATTTCTGTTCATGGCTGGAGGCAATGTTTTTTGGGTGTGACATTTATTCAAGGTTTTCACTGTTTGAAGAGAAGCTTGGGAAGTTCCCTGTTTTCCTGACTAACCATGCATCCCTGCTTAAAGCCCATAAATCAGTTATCTCATTGCTTCCTGGCTGCCATATTATCACATTGATGGTGAAATAATTTTTTATAAGTTTCTTCATGGGATATGGGGTCACAGGCTAGCTTGGCATTTATTGTCGATTCCTAATTCCCAGAGAGCAGTTAAAACTCAACCATATTGCTGTGGGTCTGGAATCACATGAAGGCTTGACTGGGTAAGGATGACAATTTCCCTCTTAAAGGATGTTATGAACCAGATGGGGTTTTAAACAGCAATCAACGGTGGTGACAAGGTTGCTATTTGTCCAGTTTTTTTAAAATTGAAATCAAATTTCACCAGCTATCATGGTGGGCTTAGGACCCCTCTCCCTACAACATGAACCCGAGATTCTTGATTACTAAGCCCACTGACATTACCACTATGCCACCAGCTCACCCTGTTTGTGACAATCCTGAAGACATGAAAACACTGTGTAGGTATAGCAATTGCAGTGGATGGTGACCTGTCTCTCAGATGATAACTGGTTCTCTATTGTGAAGTCAGTTGACCAATCTGCCATGCCAGAAGAGAAAAACTGATCTGCTCTGAGGCACCGTTCAAACTGGAGCTCCGGTATGTTCATTTCCAAGTATTACTGAGTTTTACTGTTCTTTTATCCTTATGGCCTGATCTCAATATTATTCAAGTTCTAGACCAGTGACATTTTAAGTGCAGTGCTTGTTGCTACATTGGTTGATAAGGGAGAAAGGAAAAAGCAACGTAACATTACAAAGCCTTTCACAACCTCAAGACATCCCTAAGCACTCGCCTCCTTCCTTCCTTCCTTCCCTATTTCTTTCTTTCTCTCTTTTCTTTCTTTCTCTAAATTCTTCCTTTCGTCACTCATGTAACCAGATCGTGTATCTGCCATTTTGGAACAGGTGCTGTCCCAGAGATACAGGTATTTGGGCCCAATGGCAGTAAGTAGGCCCTTCTCTTCGTTGCTGCCATTTGGAAAACACACCCACAGAAGGAGCTAAATGGTTGTAGAGGAGAAAAACCAGAAATGTACAGAAATAAATGAACAGCTGTTACTGGTGGAACTCCATTTTGATGGTTACAAGACAGATCAGCATTTTATCGTTTCTCAGGTTCAGGATATTCTTGTTTCCTGTCATTGGGCAGAACAAAGTATCACATGACATGCAGCACAGCAGTAATGTCACCTCCCTAGTTATACATGGGTTCAAGCCCCAGCATGTTAGCTTGTAGAATTAGAAATTTAATGAATAAGTTCTGGAATTGAAAACTTGCTGATTGTTTTAAAAACCGAGGAAGGAGATCTTTCAAACTTATGTGGTCAGCGCTACATTAGACCAATTTCCCTTGGAAGGGGCCCTGGGAGCTGCTCAGTTCCAGGGCAGTTATGGATGGGAAACAAATGATAGCCAAATCCCATTAAAGAATAGAGCTTGGCCCAGGATCAAGAGCTTGTGATGAATCTTAGTGAATCCATAAAACCAACTTTAACCTCAAAAAACAAGGCAACCATTGCTTGGCTTTTGGTATTTGCTTTTGCTAAATAGATTTGAGAGATCATTATGGGTAGTTATAGAGTCATAGAGATATACAGCATGGAAACAGACCCTTCAGTCCAACTCGTCCATGCCGACCAGGTATCCCAACCCAATCTAGTCCCACCTGCAGCACCTGGTCCATATTTCTCTAAACCCTTCCTATTCATATACCCATCCAAATGCCTTTTAAATGTTGCAATTGTACCAGCCTCCACCACTTCCTCTGGCAGCTCATTCCATACACGTACCACCCTCTACCTGAAAAAGTTGCCCCTTAGGTCTCTTTTACATCTTTCCCCTCTCACCCTAAACCTATGCCCTCTAATTCTAGTCTCCCCCACCCCAGGGAAAAGACTTTGTCTATTTACCCTATCAATGCCCCTCATGATTTTATAAACCTCTATGAGGTCACTCCTCAGCCTCCGACGCTCCAGGGAAAACAGCCCCAGCCCATTCAACCTCTCCCTATAGCTCAAATCCTCCAACCCTGGCAACGTCCTTGTAAATCTTTTCTGAATCCTTTCAGGTTTCACAACATCTTTCCGGTAGGAAGGAGACCAGGATTGCACGCAATATTCCAACAGTGGCCTGACCAATGTCCTGTACAGCTGCAACATGACCTCCCAACTCCTGTACTCAATACACTGACCAATAAAGGAAAGCATACCAAATGCCTTCTTCACTCTCCTATATACCTGCAACTCCACTTTCAAGGAGCTATGAACCTGCACTCAAGGTCTGTTTGTTCAGCAACACTCCCTAGGACCTTACCATTAAATGTATAAGTCCTGCTAAGATTTGCTTTCCCAAAATGCAGCACCTCACACTTATCGTGTTGAAACAGAAGAGTTTATGGATGGGAGGAAAGAGCTCAAAAGTAAAGATATTTAGAATAAATAAACACAATTCGTTGCTCACAACTCAACTCCTTGCAGATGCTACTGTTTATGTTTTAAATTTACTAAGAATGCCAGAATAAGTCTCTAATGAAAAACCTATCACTCTCTATCTGACAATCAATTTCAATAATCATTCATAAAGGACACAAAATGAATGAACGTAACAGTCGGGAATGAGTTTTCTACCAAAGCTATGTCCTCCAACTGGATAGTTGTCCAGATATTAAATGAGTGTCATGTCCAGAATTATTCACACATTCAGAATGTCACCATGTTTCTGGAAGGAAATCTCTTCACATTGACTGTATCACTTGAATGTGTTTGTTACATGAGAGCTAAATTCAATTACAGCTCCACGCAAGACCTAGCCTACCTCTTATCATTCGATGCTGGAATAGAATTTTACTCATTCTGGGAAACTTCTTTTGTTTTAATTCACTCATGGGACATGGGCATCGCTGGCTGGACCAACATTTATTTCTGTCCTTCATTGCCGTTGAGAAGGTGGTAGTGTCCTGGCCGTCCTGAACTACTACTGTCCATTTGGTGTAGGGCAATCCACATTGTTGCCAGGAAGACAGTTCCAGTATTTAGACACAGCAGCACTGAAGGAACAGCAATATATTTCCAAGTCAGGATGGTGAGTGGCATAGATGGGGATTTGCAGGCCACAGTGTTCCCATTTATCTGCTGCCCTTGTCATTCTAGAAAGTAGAGGTTGAGGATTTGGAAGGTGCTGTTGAACAAACTTTGGTAAATATTCCAAAACTGTGCACTGCAACATCAGCATTACCCACCAGCTCTAACACTGAGGCTAAACTTTGGTCGGAAGAAATGGGTAATGTGTCATTTAAATATAACCCAAGATTTAAGCATAGAAATTCCCTAATGAACTCAGAATTCCTCCAATGATTTCCAGAGCTAGTTGATCAGTTTGCTAATCATTAAAGTATTACTGTTGTTCATCAGGCTTAAACAGCACATGATAAGTCATCTCATAGGCCTGATTGTACACACAGAGTTTGTAATTGGCTGGATTGTAATTAATACTTTGGAGTCCATCCATGATTTTACCCATCTCCACGGAAACCTGATCTTTCTTCCAGTTCTGGTGTCAAATGTGTAGAAAGGTTCCTCAGTCTGTGGCTCACAGGTCAACTGCATACAGAACCCCACATATAAAAGGATTGGTCACACTAGGGTTAAACAGCCTAGTGACCCATGCCTTTTCCACAATGAATGAGACCACATTAATCTTACCAATAACTGCATTTCCTTCAAGGCAGTAAATGACTCGGACTTTGCTGTGGATGAAACTGGCCTCTACGTCTCGGTATGCGACGCCCGCATAAGAATGCTTGTTATTGAAAGCTGCAACTTTAAGAGTCTGCCTCGGTACTTCGCCTATGTTTATGTTATACCTGCACATGTCCCTGGAATTGTAACCATGGTAATGCAAGGAATTATTGTACGAAACCATTCCACTTCCCTGTCCTATGTCTGGAAACCTTGAAGAATATCTATAATTGTAAAAGTATTTGGTTATCGGATTTTTGTTGAACAGCAAATCTCTGTAAGAGTAGTAGAGCCTGAAGGAGGGAAGCGTTCGTCTGTCTGTGCTGAGTGGGGACACCCACTACAGCTCTGAGTCATTGCTGGATGGAGCTGGATCTTTAACCGGTCCCCCATATCTATAATTAAAAGCATTACAGCAGGTTCACCCATTTGGAGAAGGCCATTACGACCACAGCTTCCTGTTAGCAAAAAAAAAGGAAGCTCCAGTTCAGCTTTGGGGTACTTACATTTTACAAATTCAATGCTTCAATCTCCAGCAACATGGTATTTTAACGGTAGTGACATTATAATGAAATAGTATACTTCAGGTACACTGTAACAGCTCTAAAACATGTAAAAACATATTTGTAAAACAAAAAATGTACAGAACTGTAGATGCTGGAAATCAGAAATGAAAGCAGAAATTGCTGAAGAAACTCAGGAGGTCTGGCATCATTTGTAGAGACAAGACAAAGCTTATGTTTCAGGTTCAGCGATTTCTCTGGAACACAGGCAAAAAGTTAACTCTGCTTACTCTCCACACAAACTGCCAAGCTGCCAAGTTTTACCACAGTTTCTGAAAATATATTTCCATTTGTTTGGTACTACTGAACCTGAGTATTTAAGAATAAAGTCGAGAGTGTGGTGCTGGAAAAGCACAGCAGGTCAGGCAGCATCCGAGGAGCAGGAAAATCGACATTTCGGGTATAAGCCCTTCATCAGGAAGGGCTGATGAAGGGCTTATGCCCGAAACATCGATTCTCCTGCTCCTCGGATGCTGCCTGACTTGCTGTACTTTTCCAACACCACACTTTCGACTCTGATCTCCAGCATCTGCAGTGCTCACTTTCTCCTATTTACGAATAAAGACATTTTATTGACATTTTTCATCTTGCACCCATCAGAATTTTGCAAGAATACAAATGTAGATGGGAACAATATTTTATACTGTATGACAACAGTGCATTGATTGGTTGCCAAGTAGACTGGTAGTGACATTGTCTTGGAGAATGCACCAGTTAGGTGATGACTGACAGTTAACTGCTCACCCTTGGTTAAGTTTAAAGAAGGCAGGTTGACTCTGGTCGAGGCATTGCTCTGAGGACAAAAATAAAGAATGTCTGTCCCCTATTTTGTTAAGTTGAAACAGGAGCAGTGTGTGCATATGTTCATTCTACCTTTGTAGGGTTAGTGTATTAAAATTTGTCGTTTCCAGTGCACACAAATGTGTTATATTGCCAGCCCCTTTGACAATCCTAAATTCATTTTCAGCATAATTCTGAGCACATTCTGGATCACTTCATAAATGTCCAGTCAAATCTACTGTATTTTGAAATTTGTAAACACAGGTAGGATTGGCATAGACAGTGCCTTGCCTGTTGCCAAAAGGGCAAGCTACTCGATACCACCCAACAGCCTTTGTGACATATGTTCTTCAAACCCAGTGTCACATTGGCCCTGAAATGTATATGCCACATTACTCAATTGGGCAATAGATGTTTGTTTGGCTTGATGACAGAACTCACTTACTTGCGGACAACGCTTACTGTAGTTTCAGTATAAAACAGCTTCAAAGATTCAATACCGTCTAAGTGAAAGAAAATTCCTCCTTGTCTCAGTCCTACTTGGCTTGGTCCTTATTCTGAGAATGTATCCCTTGGTTCTAGACCACCTCCCCTCCACCAAACTCAGTAGGCGAAACAGCCTTCCTGCATCCACCCTGTCAGAAGTTTGTGTGCTTCAGTGAGATCTTCTTTGGTGATCTGGCAGCGTTATTTTACTTCATCGCCCTTATCTTTCATTGATTACTCACCATAGTCAACAGAGGTCAAAAGTTGGGGAAGCATGTACTTCCTCACATTCCGTGAGCGGTTTCCTCAGCAATGCAATTTCTTTGCGGAATGTCAGCATGTTTTGTGTGTCAAATGACTCCAGCTCGCTGACAGTACGTGACATATTTGTAAACTGAAATACATCAGGCATTTAAAAACAATTCAATCAAAGGAACATTAGGAAGCTATTCTGAAGCATACCATACCTCTGTCAACCCCAGTATCCTGTTTGCCTGAGGTAGGTCTCCATCCCTTCATGATGTGGAGGTGCCAGTGTTGGACTGGGGTGGACAAAGTTAAAATTCACAGGTTATAGTCCAACTGGTCCAATAGTCACTAGCTACCTGATGATGGAGCAGTGCTCTGAAAGCTTGTACCTCCAAGTAAACCTGTTGGAGGTACAACCTGGTGTTGTGTGATTTTGACTTTGTCCATTCATACAGACATCTGCAAAGACTGACAATTTTGGGCACTCTCATGGAAAAAGTATGCAAATGGAAGAGAGCTAATAGAAATGCCCTAGTTACAGTTGAAAGCAGAGGAATAAAAAGCAAGTGCTTGTTGCCACACAGAGGGGTGGACAACAGAAATGAGGGATTGAACGAGGATGGTGAGATTGCTTCTGGGATGATGTCAAAGCTAATGAGAAGGAAATACCTCACACTTATACAAAAACATCGCTTGTGACTTTGAGCTGCTTTGGTGTTCTAAAAGGGTGCAAACTGGATTCGAGAGATTCATGGAAGATATTAGGAGAAAGTGAGGACTGCAGATGCTGGAGATCAGAGTCAACGAGTGTGGCGTTGGAAAAGCAGGCTGCATCCAAGGAGCAGGAGAGTTAACGTTTCAGGCATAAGCTCTTCATCAGGAATGGGGAGTGGGGAGGTGGGGAAGGTGGCCCAAGGGGGCTGTGAAATAAATGGGGGGGATGTGGGGCTGGAAGAAGGTAGCTGGGAATGCAATAGGTTGATGAAAGTGGGGGTTGATGAAAGTGGGGGTTGATAGTGATGAAGCAGAGAGTGAGGTGAATAGGTGGGAAGGAAAATGGACAGGTAAGACAGTTCAAGAGGGCACTGAAATTAAGGCAACATTTAACTAAGAACCCACAATGAGAGAAGTTCACTAAGTCCCAATGCAGTTCACCACGTGACTTTTATTACTTTCACCAGAGGAGGTGGTGGAGACTAATACAATTACAACATTTGAAAGGATTCAGGATGGGAATGTCAATAGAAAGAATTTAGATATGGGCCAAATGCTGGCAAACGGGACTAGATTAATTGGGGATATCTGGTCAGCATGGATGTGTTGTACCGAAGGGTCTGTTTCCATGCTGTACAGCTCTGTGACTCTGACTCTGAAGGTTGACTAGCTGTGACTAAGAATTCTAGCATATCCAATCTCTTCAAAAATATGTATTGATAACTCTTTGGTTGCTTAATAATATTTTACTAAAAGAGTGAATTTTGGATTACAACGATGGTTGCAATATATTACAATATAGATTATGGGTCATTAAAATGGTCAATTCACTTATGTACAAAGCTGTGATGGAGATAGAAAATGTTGTCACTTCTGTGCTTAGAATTCTGGGACTTGGCATGAGTGCGCCAGGTTTGTAGGCTACTTAGGAATGGGTTATATACACTGTGATACTTCAAGCCCACCCAAAAATAGACATGATATACAAATAAATGTGGTAATACATCCAAATCAAACAAGTGGAATCAATAACAAGATGCGATGGGAATACTGAAAAAGCCAGTGAAGTGTGCTCTCTTGATACATTTTTAATCACCTTCAGCATGATTAGGGGGCCAAAATAAAAATTCAAGGTATTGAAAGCTTTCGATGACAATGTCATCACTGATATAAACACAAGCACCCTTGTTGGAGCTTGTAGGGACTGTTGCAAGCTGAGCAGATTTGCATTGCACTAGGCACATCTGCATGGAGTGTAATTTCTGTTAATGGATCAGTGCAGGGCCTGACTTCCGTACATCGTGCAACAACTAAGTTCCGTATGTCAATAAAAAATACACAGTTAAAGTCGCAGTCCTTGGCATTGACCTGTGGACAGAATGCACATCCAGGGAAAACTGGCACCTTCCCAAAAAAAACCTGACAAAATCCTATTCTTCAATCCAGAAGACTGAGGAACATACTCTGGCAAACCACAGATTTTGGCACAAAGGGAACGAGTTGTGTTGCCAAACCTGCGTTTTCCACACCAGATTTAACCTTCATCACATTTACTAATATCATTGTTCCTTTTGCATTGATATCCTCTCTGATGGGTTTATCAGGAAGTAAGAGCTTTCAAAGTGCTTGTTGGACTATAACCTGGCGTTGTGTCATTTTTAACTTTGTCCACCCCAGTCCAACACCGGCACCTCCACATCATCCTCTGCAATGGCATTGTCACTTTGATGCTTGGTTGTTCAAGTTATTATAGAAGCTTACAAACCTGGCAATTCATGCTAAGTTCCCAGAATTCTAACAGAATTTTCTAACTTCACCACAGATTTGGTAGCACTCTGGACAAATCTCAGTAGCGTTCCATTAAGCCCTTTGAATGAAAAGTGGCTGGTGAAGCAAAGTGTTCTTGATGTGTGCCAGTCAGGGGCAGTTTGGCCATGATCATTAATGTGAGCCATTCAGGGTCAATTAGGGACGGTTTTCTATTATGGAGGGCCAAGGGCAATGTGTTGGTTGTTTTGTTCACAGACCCAGTCTGCGAGGAGGGGCAATTTGGGCTTCAGATTTAGAGAACAGTAGTAGGTATATTGTGACATAGTAGGTAATGTCCAATTACACCCTCTTTATTGTTGCATCTCGATGTTAGTGAGATCATCGCCCCTGCTGTGCCTGCAGTCCCAGGGGAGTTCTGCTCTGTGGTGTGCTCAGTAAAAGCCTCACCAGCCACTGTTGGCCATTTCCACTCCCAGTGATGCTAATAGGGAAGTTCTGATATGCCCAATGAAGTTGGGGGGGAGGGGTGTGGATGAGGAAAATTTATGGCAAAGATCTTGAAGATAAGCATGACATTTCTTTACTCACAACCCTAAACGCTAGAATACACAGTAAGGTGAGGCATTTACATTGGTTGTTAAGCAATCAGTCCTGGATGCCTGAAATAGAGAGTCTTGCAGCCATACATCTTGTCGATGACAAGTAATGATGTTGACCTATTTTACAATGTTCCAATTGGCACATGATTTGTGACCTCCACTTTCATGGTATGGCACTGACAATGATTATTCTAATATGTGTTTCCAGGAAACTGGTAAGCCATGAGATGAGCATTTTAAAGAACAAAACTGCGCCCACTTCCCTTGTGCTTATCCTTCCATGTAGATTTTTCCCAGAATCCCCTGCTGAACTGAACTGCAAAGTCTTTCTAATAAAAGCAAATTACTGCGGATGCTGGAATCTGAAACCAAAAAAGAGAAAATGCTGGAAAATCTCAGCAAGTCTGGCAGCATCGGTAAGGAGAGAAAAGAACTGACGTTTCGAGTCTAACTGACCCTTTGTCAAAGCTAAGACAAAGGAGAGGTATTTCTGGCAGCCAAGAAAGCAAGAATCCTGTTGGACATTGGATTAACAAAATTAACAGCAATTAACAAAAAAAAGACAGCAAATCAGCAATGCTACAACCAAAGGTGGAGTCAACTAATATTATGTGTGGGTAAATTTTGAATAATGTGCCCATAGAGGAGGAAATGGCAAGCAGTCTGACCATTTTCACCTCCAAGCCCAGTAGCCCCTCACAATGGGCAACATTGAGAGCTGAGAGCACACCCAGTTGGCAGGAGGCAAGTGGCCATAAGGCCAAGGCTGGTATGTAGTCTTGGGGCCCCACTGAAATACAACAGCCACCAATGAAATCCAGAGGCTCACTGGTACCTCCTCCAGGCCGCATACTCACCTGCTCCTGGCTTAATCTTCACGAGTGGCTTGTGGGCAAGGAGGGACGACCGACAATAACATTCCTGCTCCCTAGCCAATTTACCCAGCTCCATACACACCATAGTTGAATTGTAACGCTGGGCCAAGATTGTCTATTCACCAACTCTTGGGGAACAGCGAGTGGCACTTAGCCTGCTATGATCATACTGGTGTTTAGCATGGACAACTAAGTTCAATGGCAAACAACAAACTACCTCCACCACAGCATTCTAGTCTTGGTGTATTCTTCATAATTAGGATTGGAGATCCTTGAACAAACAGAACCATCACTGGGACATGTGTCCTCATATGACCCACATACTGGCACAGGTGAGAGTCATGAATGAGACTGGGAAAGAAGATTTGATAAAAATACAAATTATAAGTACGCTTCAAAAGATATGGTCTGGTCTGGTTCTCTGATTATCATGCAGGAGGATGCAGAACAAGCATGTGATCGAGAAATATGGAAATTCGGAGCAGGAGGAGGCCATTCAGCCCTTCGAGCCTGCTGTGTCATTCAATATGATCATGGTTGATCATCCACCTCAGCAGCCTGTTCTCCCATACCCTTTGATCCTTTAAGCCCTAAACACGTATCGAATTTCTTTAAAATATTCAGAGTTTTGGCTTTAACTGCTTCCTGTGGCAGAGAATTCCTCAGGCTCACCATTCTCTGGATGAACAAACTTCTCTGATTTTAACTTCTTAACCAATTTTTTTTTTATTGTGTATCAATAGTCCCTACAGCTCTACTCACAAGGCCACCAATTAACCTTCCCACACCCTAGAGTGCATCCTTGAGTGGTTGATCTGTCGAGTGAGACCTCTTTAACTCCAGGGTTGACTAGATCCTGTACCCTATTGATTGTGCTGACCCTGTCATAGATTAGATTAGATTAGATTACTTACGGTGTGGAAACAGGCCCTTCGGTCCACACCGATACTCATGGTATTTGCAGTATACAGCCTGTCACTGAAGTTCATGCTCATACCTTTGAAATGCAGACAACGCTAGCACATATATTAATCGAACCCTCCCTCACTTGGGATTTTTTACTTGAATGTATTTGCCCTTTCTCCTGTCATCATGTGTATTTTCCCCACCTTAAACTAGTTCCTTTTCCCAAGGTTTATTAAGAAGTCAGCTTTCAAATGGAAGATAACTTCAGCACTAATTATCAAGTCCTTCTTCAAAGTCAGTGTTCCCAGTTATTATCTTGTCACACCACATGGTAAACATCAGGATCCTGCAGGTGTTCAGTGCAGACAGATATTTAACACTTGTCCCTTGCCCAACAAAGTCTCAGGCTCTCTATTGTACATTTCATTAATCATTGCTGCTTTCCTCTCCTCAAATGAATATTGTCCATTCTCATGCATTTGGGATTGTCAAGAGCTGTTTAAAGTTGAGTGTACAGCCATTTGGATCCTAAATTAGCTCGAAGGTAGGAGACAGATGGTGGTGGTTGAGGGTTGCTTTTCAGACTGGAGACCCGTGACCAGCAGTGTGCTGCAATGATCAGTGCTGGGCCCACTGCTTTTTGTCATTTATATAAGTGATTTTGATGTCAATATAGGAGGTATGGTTAGGAAGTTTGCAGATGACACCAAAATTGGTGGTGGAGTGGACAGTGAAGAGGGCTAGGTGGAAGTGAGGACTGCAGATGCTGGAGATCAGGGTCTAGATTAGAGTGGTGCTAGAAAAGCACAGCCGGTCATAGGATTAAAGACGGGATTCCTGGCAGGGTGGAGGAACAGTGGGATCTTAGTGTTCAAGTGCATAGATCCCTTAAAGTTGCCACCCAAGTGGATAGGATTGTTAAGAAAGCATATGGTGTTTTGGCTTTCATTTACAGGGGAATCAAGTTTAAGAGTCACAAGGTTTTGCTGCAGCTCTACAAGTCCCTAGTGAGACCACACTTGGAATATTGTGTCCAGTTCTGGTTGCCCTATTATAGGAAAGAGACAGAGGCTTTGAGAGGGTGCAAAGAAGGTTTACCAGGATGTTGCCTGGACTGTAGGGCTTGTCTTATGAGGACAGGTTGAAGAAGCTCGGACTTTTCTCTCTGGAGCGAAGGAGGAAGAGAGGAGATGTACAAGGTAATGAGAGGCTTAGATAGAGTCAATAGCCAGAGGCTTTTCCCCAGGGCAGGATTGGCTGCCACCAGGGGTCATCGTTTTAAGGTGTTAGGAGGAAGGTATAGAGGAGACATCAGAAGTAGGTTCTTTACGCAGAGAGTTCTGAATACATGGAATGCGTTGCCACCGGTGGTGGTGGAAGCAGAGTCATTGGAGTCATTTAAGTGATAGCTGGACATGCATACGGACAGCAGTAAATTGAGGGGTACGTAGGTTAAGTTATTTTATTTTACATGAGGATTAATCCTCGGCACAACATCATGGGCCGAAGAGCCTGTTCTGAGCTGTACTTTTCTATGTTCTATGTTCTAATTATTCTCTGTTATACTTTAAGAAATAATGTTGTTAATTGTTACTTTAAAAATAGCTCTTGGCCACTCGAATTTTCATATATTAATCTACAGGATAAATTTTTTCTGTGTTGCTTGTTTTAAATTAAGCAGGAGGGTTTACCCCATGTCGTAACGGTTGGGGGCTTGTCCAGGATTTGAACTGGTTTAGACAGATTTGAATAGATTTAGGGGGTACGAAAAAACCCAGCAGATTTAAACACCTGCAGGTTAGTGTCCTAGATCTTTAAATAAAACGTAGGTGAGACAATTTGTTTATTTTCAGTGACTTGTGGTTGAGTAAATTACAAGTGAGAGAAATGGCTCTTAAAATTGTTAAAGACGTTCTGGGATTTGAAGATAATTCTCAAATTTGCCATGAAGGTTTCGAAGGAAAGAAAAAGACCATACTTTTAGAATTAGCAAATGAATTAGATTTGGTTTAACCAAGGACACAAATAAAGCTGAAATTGTAAGGGAATTATTCAAATACTTAGGTGTGTCAGAGAAACAGACAAGTGCAGTAGAGTTAGAAAAACTTAAATTACACATGAGGAAAATGGAGTTTGAAGATAAATAAAGGGAGAGAGAAGAGAGGGAGAGAGAGGAAAAAGAAAGGGACAGAAGGTTCTTAGTGGAGCAAAAAGAGAATTTGAACTTGAGAAGTTGCGAATTAGTCAACAAAGTCAAGTTAACAGGATTATTAAAAGAGGAGGTAGTAGTAATATATATAAATACGTCAAAACTCTGCCATATTTTCATGAGAAAGAAGTTGAAGCCTTCTTTATTTCATTGGAAAAATTGGCTAGGCAGATGGAGTGGTCTGAGGATTTATGGGTAATGCTAGTTCAGACTAAACTGGCAGGCAGAGCTAGTGAGGTATTTGCCGCACTGTTAGATGAGGTGTCAAAGGATTATGAAGATGTTAAACAGGTTGTTTTACATGCTTATATATTGGTATCAGAAGCATATAGACAGCAGTTGAGAAACACAAAGAAGGAACCAGTTCAGACTTATGTTAAGTTCGAAATAATTAATCATAGCCATTTTGATTGATGGGTGCGTGCTTTGAAAATAGATAAGACCTTTGAGGCTCAAAGAGAGATTATTCTGCTGGAGGAGTTTAAAAATTTACTTCCAGAGATGGTAAGAGTGCACACAGAGGAACAGCAAGCTCAGGAAATGAGCAGGACAGCAGAATTAGTAGATGAGTAGGTGTTGGTACATAAGACAAGCTTCCGGCCAGAATTCCATCCTGTGAGGGATAGAAAGTTGGGAAAAAGGGAGATCCTATACTACGAAACCAAGAGTCGAGCGCACTGGTAAGAATTTACCACAGGTTAAAGAAGGCTAAGAAGATGGACAGGATGTGAAATACCTCAAGTGTTTTCACTGCAATGGAGTGAGATCACGAAAATTAGAGTGCTGGTGGTTTCAGAAGGGCACTGGGAAAAGGTGCTTACACTGCCAGAATGTGGGACACGTACAGACACAGTGCTGGTCATTAAAGAAAGGCATTGTGGGAAAAGATGTGGTAAAAGAAGCTGAGCCAGTGGCCTTAGAAGAAGAGCCGAGGAGCTGCAGGAGAGCGCACAGCCGAGGCAGGGGCTGGGTATGGGGTTAGTACCTGAGCTCTACAAAGAATTTGACTCTGTGGGTAAAGTTTACTCAGAAAGAACAGGGGTAGAAGGACGAGAAGTTATAATTTTGAGAGATGCAGGATCTAATCAGATATTAAGAGATGAGCAAATATGCACTCTTTCTGATCTATTACCTGAGAGTGTGATAATTTGTGGGATCGATGGACAGAAATTTAGTATTCTCCTATGTAAGATCAGGTTGGAGTGCCAACTCAAGACTGGGCATGTTACAGTGCAAATGATTGACAGAATGTCAGTTCCAGGAATTCAGTTTGTTCTTGGGAATGATTTGGCAGGATCCAAAGTGGGAGTGACACCCCTCATTGTGGAGAAGCCCAAGGAAGACCAAGAAACTGAGGAGTTAAAACAGACATATCCTGGTATTTTCCCAGACAATGCGGTAACCAGATCCCACTATCATAAGTCACAGCACAAAGCAAAAAGTAAAGAGAAAGATGAAGGAGTTGAGTTAGCAGGTACCCTGTTTGATGTAATGGTGGAGGAAAAACCTGAACAGGTAGAGGGTCAGACAGAAGTCTTTACTCCTGAAAGAGTAAGAGACTTGCAACAGCAAGACAAGACAATAAAAGATGTTTATGTGGATGCGTACTCTGAAAAGGAGGCAGAGAATATTCCAGAGGGTTATTATCTGAAAAATAGAATCCTAAGTGGAAATGGAGATCACGGCAGGTTAGTGCAGAGGAGAAATGGGCCAAAGTGCATCAGATTGTGTTGCTGGTAGCATACAGACGGGAAGTGTTACATGTAGCACATGAACTACCTGTAGGAGGTCACCTATGGCTATGAAAAACTCAGGCTAAGGTACAAAAACATTTTTATTGGCCTGGAATGCACAAGGATATGGTTAATTTTTGCCGAACATGTCATACATGCCAAATGGTAGGTAAGCCACAGGTGGTAATAAAACCAGCCCCTTTGTTGCCAATTGCCACATTTGAAGAACCTTTCACACGGGGTTATAATTGATTCGGTAGAACCCCTCCCGAGAACTAAAAGTGGGAACCATTACTTGTTAACCATAATGGATGTGTCTACCAGATTTCCAGAGGCAATTCCATTAAGGAGTATGAAGGCAAAAAGGGTGGTAGAGGAGTTAGTAGCTTTCTTCATGTGGTACGGGCTACCCAGAATGGTTCAGTCGGACCAAGGGTCAAATTTTACTGTTAGGCTGTTCAAGGAGGTTATGGATAGCTCAGGTATACAGCACTTTAAATCCAGTGCGTATCATCCAGAATCCCAGCGAGCTTTAGAAAAGTGGCATCAGACCTTGAAGACCATGTTGAGAGCATGCTGTCAGGATTACCTGAATGATTGGGATAAACGTATCCCATTTGCCATTAGAGATGCCCTAAATGAATCTACTCAGTTCATTCCCTTTGAGTTAATATTTGGTCATGAAGTCAGAGGCCCTTTGAAATTAATTTAAGAAAAATTGACAGGACCAAAGTCGGAGATCTCACATTTAAATTATTTAGTCTCTCCCTCACCTCCAATACATAGAGTAGGTGAGTTAGCTAAACATCACCTAAACAGGGTACATTGTAGAATGAAGCAGGTGGCAGATAAAAGCTCTGAGACTCAGATATTTTTCCAAGGGGATAATGTGTTAGTACTGTTACCAGTGATAGGAGATCTCTTCAAAACCAGCTTTAGTGGTCCCTATCAAATTGAAAAATAGTTGAGTCAGGTGAACTATCTAGTAAAGATGCCAGACAGAAAGAAGGTATCCGGTATGTCATGTGAACCGTATTACTCCAGAGGGAAAGAACTGGAGAAACAGGTGTTAGTTACAGTCTGCGGAGTGAGGAATCAAATCCAGATGATATAGATTTTGATGTGACTCAAAATAGATTAAAAAATAAAGAAGTCCTTGAGGACTGGGATAGGATAGAAAGCTATCTGTCTCAGGAGCATAGAACAGAGTTGAAAAATTTGGTACTGCATAACAAGGACATATGTAAGAATCAGATGGGGAAAACTAATGTTAACATATGTAAGAATCAGATGGGGAAAACTAATGTTATTGTACAGGAATTAGACGTAGGGAATACTGTTCCAATAAAACAACACCTCTATCGGCTTAATCCTCTCAAAGCCAGACTGGTCCAGATGGAGATGGAGGCCATGCTTGACGAGAACAACATCAAACCAAGCCAGAACGAGAGGAGTTCGCCAATCGTCTTAGTTCCCAAACCCGGATGGGACTCAATGATTCTGCATGGATTATCGGAAGGTCAACGCCGTTACAAAATCAGCCTCATATCAAATTCCTCAATTGGAGTACTGTATCGAGAGAGTCGGACAAGCCAGTTACATCACCAAGTTGGACTGAATGCGTGGTTACTGGCAGGTACTTTCATCAGAATCGACAAAAGAAATTTCTGTGTTTGTAACCCCAAATTGGCTATATCGGTTTGGAATGAAGAATGCACCCGCCACATTCCAAAGACTCATGAACAGAGTTGTGGCTGGGTTAACAAACTGTGTGGTCTGTTTGGACGACGTAGTGATCTTTAGTAAGCCATGGAAAGATCACATGGTACAGCTGGCAGAGCTCTTTGAATGACTATGAGAAGCAAACCTGGTGATAAACTTAAATAAAACAGAATTTGTGAAAGCAGAGGTTACGTTCTTGAGACATAATTTCGGTCATGGAAGTTTGACCCCACGGAATGCAAAGACAAAGGCCATTGAGGAATTTCCAGGACCAACCTTGAAGAAAGAGGTACTTTGATTTTTCAGACTCAGCGGATTCTATCGCAAGTTTGTTCCAAATGTCAGCAGTATAGTGGCACCGTTAACCGACTTGCTGAAGAAGAACACAAAGTTTCGATGGACAGAACAATGCCAGGAGACATTTGACCATTAATTTACACCACCAAACCAAATTTAGCTACACCAAACTTTTCAAAACCTTTTAAAGTCGCCACTGATGCTAATGACATAGGAGCTGGAACTGTACTGCCACAGGTAGATAAGGGTGGGACTGACCTGCCAGTTGGTTACTTTTCGAAGAAGATCAACATCGACCAGAGGAAATACTCCACGATCGAAAAGGAACGATTGAGTTTGGTACTGGCCTTACAGCATTTTAATGTGTATGTCACGAACAATGTGTCAGAGACAGTTGTGTACACGGATCACAATCTGTTTGCATTCTTAGAATGCTTTAAAGACAAGAACATTAGACTATTTCATTGGAGTCTTCTTTTACAGACTTTTAATTTAAAAATCATACATGTTGCAGGTTATAAGAATGTAATCGCAGATGCGTTATCGTGGATTTAACTGATGAGATAGATGAGATTTGTATTTAATGTTTTATATATAGGTATATGGGAAGAAGTTAAGGTGAACTTATATTAAAGTTATCTGTATGTTAGGGTAATATGTTAAAAAAAAGAAAAAAAATGAAGCCATCTTTTCTTTATGATGGTTCATTTTTTCTTGGGGGGGATGTTATGAAGATGTGGGTGTACTGCACCTTTAAGAGAGTTAAAAGATAGCAATGACAGCACCAAGAGTTCTCAATAACATGTAACATGTGTTCCAGCTACTGGGGTAGCTACATTATCTGGTTGCCTGGAAACAACAAAACAAATTCGAATTAGGCCAGTTTAAATTATACCCCAAAAATACCAAACTCCAATCCAGTTTGAATTGAGTATATTGACAATCTTAAAAGCCAATGACACAATCTGATGCTTTGGGGTATAAGACTGGGAAAAATTGAACAGTTGAGAGGAGAATAGCCAAGCTACCAGCATGTAAAAAGACTGCCCAAAAAATAGCTCTCTTAAAAGGTACCTTTATTGATTAGTAACCTATGAAGCAGAAACCCCAAAAAGAAGACAGGAATACAGAGGAGAAACTAAAGCTGCCTGATTTTGAGATAAGAAGTTTTGTTTTTTAAATCGGGAGTTTTATCAGACTAGTATTATAGAAGGGAAAGTAAAAGATAGGTTAGAGGAAGGAATTGTAAATAATTGTTAGTTAATTATTCTCTGTTATACTTTAAGAAATAAAGTTGATAATTTTTATTTTAAAAATAATTCTTGGCCACTTGAATTTTCACAGATTATTGCATGTGGTAAATCTTTTCTGTGTTGCTAGTTTAAATTAAGCAGGAGGGTTTACCCCATGTCCTAACAATTCAATGGTGAAATGAACCTCAAATGCAGCATCTTCTCTAATGGTTGCAAGGTCAAGGCATATAAAGAAGTAATCGATATGCTTTCCTCCCACATTTTCTATCCATCCTGCTGTTTTCAAGGTTCTATACTCCTTGTTTCCAAGATTCTTTTGCTCCCTACACTTCTCCATAGTCTAACATTTATTGTGCAGCCTAATGCCTTGTTTGCACTCCCCAAATTCCAATGGCCTCAAACATCACCAGAACTAATTTCCTTTGCCACTGTACTATCCAGCTGAGCTGAGCATTAATATCTTCCTGCAGTCTGCAGATTTCTCGCTGACCATCAAATACGTTGCCAAAGTCTGTACTATCTACTTTCTGAATTTTTCCATGTTTGGTGAGTGATTGGGATCAGAGAATGCATCATCGAATGCACATTGTATCAACTGCACCACTGTTCTCGATGTGAGCACAGACTCATGGCTTCTGAAATGGCCCTAGTAAATCAGCCAGTGGAATCAAACTGTGACAAAAGGATCAAAACAGATGGATCACAGCCGTTCAAAGAGGTATTCACCAGCATCATCTCAAGAGTAACTTTCAGAGCCTTTTCCAGTAACAGCCACATTACATGAAAAACTATTTTTTAGAAGTTCATTTCATAATCCAGCATACTCCACCGTCATTTCATCGACAATCACCTTTGATGAAGACACATACCTAACATTCACTTATTTCATCTCACCCTTGTGCATTGTTACGAGTGTCATACCCACGCTTTACAGCCTGTATGACAACTACTCAGCAAGAACACCCATTCACCTGGACACATTGCATAACACTCACTGCTAAACCTCTTTCTCTTGAGAAGGTGACACACACAGCCGAGAAAAGGCTGTTATGCTTAATCCCACCTTCTAGCTTGTGGTTCACAGACCTTCAGCACATCAATTATACATTAAATTTCTTTTAAAAATCCAAACATGAGGGTATGTGCTTCCTCACTATTTCATCCAAAGCGTTTCACATCTCCCCAGTCTCGACAATTTTTCATCTCATTGCACCAATTACATTTACTGTACGTCATCTGCTTATTCACTGCACTGCTGAGGTTTCCAATCTAGCTCGAAATTGTATTCACCTCAGAAAAGTGTCCCCTTTCCCTTATGTTTTTCAAAGAAACCGGTGCAGTACTTCCAATCTTTCCTCAGAGCTCAAATTCTTTATTCCCGACAGCATTCTCAGATATCTCCTCTCTACTGTATCTAAACCAATCACATCTTTCTTGTGACTTCATGACCAGGGTTGTACATAGCTATGGGCGAACTCATGTTTTCTACACTTCTAACATTACCTTTATGTTTTATACCATAGGCCTCAGCCAATACACCACCTTGACCACCTTATCTATCTGTGCTGCTAATTACAGAGATGTATGGAACAGCAGTCTAAGGTTGCTCTGTGTCTACCTGCCATCTGTGGTGTATTCCATTCCAAGTCCATTATTGCAACAGAATTCATTTTACTATTTTTCTGTCGAACTGTCCAATCCATTACTACCTGTCTGCAGTTCACAGAGACTATTGAAATACAATCAATTTTCACACCATCTTAACCACACCTCTACATTTAAGCCTCAATTATTGATATTTACCATGAACAGCAAAAAGACAAGTACTGATACCGCTGGTGTATCTCTGGAAACAGCCTTCCAGTTACAAAACACTCTTCTTCTTACCACTGAGCCAGAAGGCCTTATCATTTTCCTTTGAATGCCATGAGTTTTATATTTGCTTGATAGCCTGGCCAAGGGATCTTGTCAATATCTTTCTTAAAATCCTCATCAATCTCCTCAAAATATTCAAACTCATTAGTCAGATATGACCTCCACTCTTTCTTTAACTACTGCTCAGAAATGTTCTATTAATTTTCCCACCCAGAATCAGCCTGTCATGACACAATCCCTTCCTCCCTCTATAAGCAACAATACAAGCTGTTCTCCAGTCCACAGGCACCACGCCTGTAGCCAGAGACCTTTAAAAAATGATGGTCAAACCTCTACTATTTTTTCCACCTGCTTCTCTGAAGCCAGGGTTACATTCCAACTGCACCATGATTTGGACACTTTTGGGAATGCTGAACATCTCAGCATTTCCACTCTCACTCTATTATCTCATCCAATATTTAAAACCTCTCCTTTCCTTTAGTGAAGACGGACAAAAAGTATTCATTGAGAACCATGTCCATATCTTCTACTCCACACACACACATTATCGTTCAACCTCTAATTGGTGCTAATCATTCCCTCTTTAACGTCCCATAATATACTTGTTCTACACTTTTATAATAGGGGAAGTGGTGACCTGGTCGCTGGACTGTTAATCCAAAGACCTCAATGAATATTCTGGGGAGCCAGGTTTGAATCCCTCCATGGCAGATTGCAGAATGTGAGTTCAATAAATACCTGGAATTAAGAGAATAATGGTGACAATGAAACCACAGTCAATTGAAGGAAAAATCCACCTGGCTCACTAATGGCCTTCAGGGAAGGAAATCCTTACCTGGCCTGCCCTACAGATGACTCCAGACCTACAGTAATGCAGTTGATTCAACTGAATCACTCACTACGGAGTCTCAACAAATAAATGAAACTGGCTGGACCATTTTGCATTGACTAAGGCATTAGAAATGACACCATCCTGCCAACCCTGCAAAGTCCTCCTCACTGACACCTTGGGTGTAATGCCAAAACTGGGACACAGTCATACTCATGGAATTGTACTTTTACAAACAATGTTCCAGACATTGCCAGGCCCTGCAGAGATGGCTGTATACTGACATACAGTTGGGAGTGAGTTGCACTGGGAATCCTCATAGCATCAGGTCAAACCACAGAAAAGGAAATCTCCAGCTGATTACCGTCCTCCCTCAGCTGATGACTCTGCGCTCCAGCATGTTGAACAATACTTGGAGGAAGCACTGGAGGGCACAGAATGTACTGTGTGTGGAGAACGTCAATGTGTACTCATCAGGTCTGAAAGAACATTGGTGCTGGCTGTGTGACAAATGGTGGGGGGAACCAACAAGAGGGAAAAATATCTCATCCGCAGCAATCTTCCACACATGCATGTCCAGGACAGTATTGCATAGTCCTTGTGGAGACAGAGACCCAGCTTCAGAATGATAATCGCTGGCATTATGCTGTGTAGCACTATCCACATGCTAAATGGGACAGACTTTGAGCAGATCCAGCAACTCCAGAATGAGTATCCATTAAGTGCTGTGGGCCATCGGAAGCAGCAGATTATACACAAACACAACCTCAAGGTCCAGGATATCATGCAAACATTACCATCACCGTCAAGCCAGGGGACCAACCAATGGTTCAATGAAGACTGCAGAGGGCACGCTAGGAGTAGCACAGGGCCTACCTTAAAATGGTGTCAACCTGGTGAAGCTACCAAACAGGACTTCTTGCATACCAAACATCATAGGCAGCAAGTGATGGACAGAGCTAAGTGATCTCACAGCCAATGGATCAGATCGAACCTGTGCAGTTCTGCCACATCAAACTGTGAATGGTGGAGGGTAATCAAGCAACTCACCAGAGCAGAAGGCTCCACAAATATCCCCATCCTCAATAATGGGAGTGCCCAGTTCATCAGTGCAAAAGGTAAGGCTGATGCATTTACACCAATCAGGTGCATGAGCCATTTTGGGCTCTTCCAGAGGTTCCCAGCATCGAACATGCCAGTCTTCAGCCAACTTGATTTGCTCCAAGTGATATCAAGAAACTGTTGGAGGTACTGCAAGGGCTATGAACCCTGACAACATTCCAGCAATAGTACTAAAGATATATGCTCCAGAACTTTCCATAGCCCCAGCCAAGCTCTTCCAGTACAGTTACAACAGTGGCATCTATCTGACAATGTGGTAAATTGCCTAGGTATGTCATATACATAAAAAGCAGGTCACATCCAACCCAATTACCACCGCAACAAGTCTACTCTCGGTCATTAGTAAAGTGATGGAAGGTGTCATTAACAGTGCTATCAAGCAGCATCTGCTCAGTAATAACCTGCTCACTCAGGTTTGGGCTCTGCCAGGGCCACTCAGCTCCTGATCTCATTGCAGCCTTTATTCAAACATGGACAAAAGAGCTGAATTCCAGAGGTGAGGTAACAGTAACAGCCCTTGACATCAAGACCACAGTTGACTGCATGTTGCATCATGAAGCCCTAGCAAAACTGGAATCAATGGGAATGGGGTGGTGGGAATCTCTCCAATGGTTGGAGTGCAAGCACTTCTACGGTAGCAAATGATTAATGTTTTAACATAGGTGGTGAGGTTCAGTGAATGAATCATCAAATGCACATTGTAATAACAACACCAATATGTGACTCCAGATCCACAGCAATGTGGCTGCCTGTTAACTGACCTCTGAAATGGCCGAGCAAGTCACCCAGTGCTACTAAAATTTAACAGAAAGGTTCAAACCAGGTGGACTGCAATTTTTTCAAAAAGGTACTTCACCACCACCATCTCAAGGGCTATTAGGGATAAACACCAAATCTGCTTTTCCCGGTGAACACTACTTCTTAATTCAGCACATGGCACCCTCACTTTACTGACAAGTGGCAAAGTGGTTAACACTGCTGCCTCACAGCACCAGGGACCCGGGTTTGGTTCCTACCTCGGGCCACTGTCTGTGTGGAGTTTGCACATTTTCCCCGTGTCTGTGTGGGTTTCCTCCGGATGCTCCAGTTTCCTCCCACAGTCCAAAGGTGTGCGGATCAGGTGAACAGGCCATGCTAAATTGCCCAAAGTGCTAGGTCTATTAGTCAGGGTTAAATGTAGGGGAATGGGTCTGGGTGGGTTACTCTTCGGAGAGTCGGTGTGGACTGGTTGGGCCAGTTGGCCTGTTTCCACACTGTAGGGAATCTAACTACTATCAATCAGGACACATACCAACATTTCATCTCGCCCTCATACAATTAGCATTGTTCTAAGTGTCACACCAACAACGCACAGTTTGTGCCTTATCTATGGATCTAGAACTCCCACATCGACCAAACAGATTGCACAACACGCATTGCTCAACTTTATTCTCTTCAACTCAGAACACCCGATTTAATCTCACTGGCCTCCAGGTCACAGCATTTCAAGTATGTTTGCATATATTGTTCTCAATCCAAATCATTCAGAGTTTGTGCTTCCTCGTTACTTTCAGCCAGTGAGTCCAGACACACTACTGCACTACCTTCAAGGATTTCTCCATATTTCTCTCTATTTTCTGCATTAATTACTGTCAATCCATGACTCCTGCCTATTCACCGATCTGTCATAGAGTCATTGAGATGTACAGCATGGAAACAGACCCTTCGGTCCAACCCGTCCATGCCGACCAGATATCCCAACCCAATCTAGTCCCAACTGCCAGCACCTGGCCCACATCCCTCCAAACCCTTCCTATTCACATACCCATCTAAATGCCTCTTAAATGTTGCAATTGTACCAGCCTTCACC
>NC_057750.1:14652415-14678965 GCF_004010195.1 Chiloscyllium plagiosum
TTCAGCCTCTCCCTGTAGCTCAGATCCTCCAACCCTGGCAACATCCTTGTAAATCTTTTCTGAACCCTTTCAGGTTTCACAACATCTTTCCGTTAGGAAGGAGACCAGAATTGCACGCAATATTCCAACAGTGGCCTAACCAATGTCCTGTACAGCTGCAACATGACCTCCCAACTCCTGTACTCAATACTCTGACCAATAAAGGAATGATAAGTGGGCCTAGTATCATGTCTAGCTCAGCCTATCATGACTTTAGTCATCTCAATAAATTTCTCCTTTGCCTGCTATACTCAAACATAAATAACACTTATTTATCTAAGCATCCTTCAGAGTTCAGACTGTCTATTCCCCACAACATGCTCATAAATCTCCTATGTACTATCTCCATTGCAGTCAGATTCTTCCGACAATCTGAGGACCAGAACTGCACACAGTAATCTAACAGTTGATCAAGTGACCATCATTGCACAAGGTGCTGTAGCTGTTAATCTGGCTGTACACACCACTCTAGCTGTCAATCTGATGAGCAGGATTTAACACAGCCATCCAGCTGTGAATCTGGCAACTGGGACTGTACACAAGGTGAGGTACTTCCCCTTGTCTCCCTTCTAATCTTTACACCTATTACATTTACACTGCGTCCCTTTGTTATTCACTGCTCAACTAAGAGAAAGAGGTTATTTGTTTCCACTCTAGCTAAGCCCCTCACAATTTAATTTTCTCTTCACCTCAATTTAATTTTCTCTTCACCAAAAAAAGAACCCAGTCTCTCCAATTTTTCTTCGGAACTTAAATTCTCAATTCCTGGCACATCTTCATTTAATCTCGCCTAAACCATTTCTATGGCGAACGCATCCTTGTTGCGATGTGATGACCAGAGTACTTTAGCTGTGGGTGAACTCATGGCTTTGGCAGGTCTTTCATATCCTCCATTTTGTATTGTTAGGACAATGAAGGAAAGTATTCAGTCTGCTTTCTAGAACACCTTACTTACCTATCCTACTAACTCAAGGGATTTATGGACCTGCATTCCAAAGTCCCTTTGCTCTTCTACTCTCTCTATCCAGCTACTTACTGTACCACCCATTGCCTAGTTTACCTCCCCATATCCATTACCTCTCCTTCATTTTCTGCTCAGCTGACCAGCCCATTAATATCTTCCTAGAGTCTTCAGATTACTTCCTCACTGTCAAGCACATGACTAATTCTCATACAGTCTATCAATTTCCAAATCTAGCCCCTTACATCTGAGTCCAAATTATCCATACATAAAGTTGTCATAATCCAGTTTGACCATGGGGTTAGTCTCTCAGTAGAGAGAGATGACTGGTGGTGGTTTAACCCTGAGTGTTACCACACCTCAAGCAAGGGGAGAGACTGAGAAGGAATGTCCAGTGGTGCAGAAATTGAACTACTCACAATATTGGCATCACACTGCATCGCAAACTAATCATCCGGCCAACTGAGCTAACCTCCTTCTGAATATATTTTAAGAATTCTTTGCAATGAATTTTTGTAAACTCATGCCAGCATTGTAGCCACTTGTACTTTGATCTGACTAATGTCTTCAAGTGAAAGTTCAGGTCAGTGAAAGCAACATCAAATGCACATTCAACCCATGGCACTACTGCCCTACATGTGACTCCAGCCCCACAGTAATTTGGATGACTCTTAACTGATCTCTGAAATGGCCCTGTGAGTCAGCCAGAAGTACTGAAATGCAACAGAAATCTCAAACCAGATGCACCACAACAGTTCATGGAGGTGCTTCACCACCAATTCCAGGACATTTCAGCGATGGACAACAAATGCTGTCATTTTCAGTGATGCCCACCTCCTGTGAAAAATCATTTTTAAACGTCTGTCCTCAATTCACCACAATTTCCTCCTATTCTACTGAGAATCATTATCAATCTAGACACGCATCTAACAGTCATTCGTTTCCACTCACCCTCATACAATCAGCAGTGTTGCATGTGTCAAACCCAAATCTCACAACTTGTGTGCCAACTATTTGACAGGCCACCTACAATACTCAAATCACACTGCACAACACTCACTCCTAAAGAGATAATTCTGCAATGGTGCCTGCGAATTGGATGTTTATAAATGTTGACCTCACTGTTTAAGAAAGGAAAGAAAGGAAATGTAGGACTGTAAGCCTATACTCTTGATGTCAGTAGTTGGGTAAATACTAGAATCTATTATAAAGGATGTGATTATTGGATATTAAAAGTCATTGATTGTACAGAGCCAAACCAGATTTATAAAGAGGGAATCTTTTCTTTGAGGACGTTGTGAACAGAATCAGTAAGGATGAACCAGTGGATGACTTCTTTTTTCAATTCATTCAGCTAACGTGGACTCCGTTGGCTGGACTAACACTTACTGCCATCTCTAATTTACCCAGGAGAAGGTGTTGGTGAGCTGCCATCTTAACTACTGCAGTCAATTTGGTGTAGGTAGACCCACAGTACAGTTAGGTAGGAGTTCCAGAACTTTGTACCAGCAACAGTGAAGGAAAGACAATATATTTCTATGTCAAGATGTTATGTGGCTTAGAGGGGACTTGCAGGTGCTGGTGTTCCTATACACTGGCTGCCTTTGTTCTTCTGGATGGAGTATTTAGATTTTCAGAACGCTTCTGATAAAGTGCCACAGGGAAGTTTAGGAAATAAAATTAAAGCTCTTGGGATTGGGGATGATATATTAAGCATACATAGAGGATTAGTTAACAGGAGGCAAGTACATGGCAGATGGAACATAATGTAGATAACATCACATTTATCCACTTTGATAGCAGGAATGGAGGTGCAGAGTACTTCTTAAATCGGTAAATGACGGCACGGGTGGCACGGTGGTTAGCACTGTAGCCTCACAGTGCCAGAGACTCGGGTTCAATTCCCGCCTCAGGCGACTGGCTGTGTGAAGTTTGCACGTTCTCCCTGTGTCTGCGTGGGTTTCCTCCTGATGCTCCGGTTTCCTCCCACAGTCCAAAGGTGTGCAGGTCAGGTGAATTGGCCATGCTAAATTGCCCATAGTGTTAGGTGAAGGGGTAATTGTAGGGGAATGGGTCTGGGTGGGTTGCTCTTCGGAGGGTCAGTGTGGACTTGTTGGGCCGAAGAGCCTGTTTCCACACCGTAAGTAATCTAATCTAAATGGTGAGAGATTGGACAGTGGTGTCTAATTGGACCTGGGTGACCTTGTTCATACTCCACTGTTCATACAGAGCAGTAAGCAATTAAGAAGTCAACTGGTATGCTAGCCTTTATCGCAAGAGGATTAGAATGTAGCAACAAAGAAGTCTTGCTTCAATTGCATAGAAGACTGGAGACATTTCACAAGAGTATTGTGTGTAGCTGTGGTCCCTTTTCCTAAGGGAGGATGTACTTCAGGGAACAGGGAATCACCAGACTGTTAACTTGGGATGGTGGAATTATTCCATGAGGAGACTGGGCCTCTATTCCCTGGAGCTTAGAAAAATTAGGTGATCTGAAGAAACTTAATAGATTCATAGTGAGGCAGACAGAAGAGATACAACAAGAATGTTTCCCTTTGACTGTAAGGTCTAGACCCAGAGGCACAATCTAAGAATTACATGCAAGCCACTCAGGACTGAGATGAGGGGAAAGTTTGTCATTCACAACATTTGATAGATGCATAGAATCCCTACAGTGTGGATCATTGATAGATGCATAGAATCTCTACAGTGTGGAAACAAGCCATTCGGCCCAACAAACCCACACAGACCTTCCGATGAGTAACTACCCAGACGCATTCCCCTATCCCTATTACTCTACATTTACTCCTGACTAATGCACCTAACCTACACATCCCTGAACACTATGGGCAATTTAGCATGGCCAATTCACCCTAACCTGCACATCTTTGGATTATGGCCGGAAACTGGAGCACCCAGAGGAAACCCACCTCAATACGGGGAGAACGTGCAAACTCTGCCCAGACAGTCGCCCAAGATGGCGAATCTTTGGAATTCTCTACTCCAGAGGATTATGGATGCTAAGCTATTGAGTATATTCAAAACAAAGTTCAATAGATTTTTAAATGTTCATTTCACCAAGGCGGAATATAGCATTGAGGTTGATTGTCAACCATGATCTAAAATGGAAGGACAGGCTTGAGGAGCTGAGCTGCCTTCTCCTGCCCTTATATTCATAATTATTTCACCACTTAATTTTACACTATATCCCCTGGTTATTAACTGGTCTAAAAATAGAAAGACATCCTCCTTATCCAGGCAGGAGTGAGAACTGCAGATGCTGGAGATTAGAGTCAAGATTAGAGTGGTGCTGGAAAAGCACAGGTCAGGCAGCATCCGAGGATGAAGGGCTTTTGCCTGAAATATCGATTCTCCTGCTCCTCAGATTCTGCCTGACCTGCTGTGCTTTTCCAGCACCACAGTAATCTTGACTTCATCCTCCTTATCCACTCAAACATGGTCCCTCACAGCATCAATGTTAAAGTGCTCTCCAACTGGTACGCCTTCCTTCTATACAGAACCTTTCCTCAAAATTAAATTTCTAATCATAATTTTCTTTGTTGAATTTGTATCAAACTGACTATAAAAATCCTCCCCAAAACATTTAAGAATATAAAATACATTTCTTCCTGAAATTGTCCCAGTTAATGTCAATAGGGTAGTTGCTCATGCCTTCATGTGGTTTCAGAAGGTTAATGTCTGAAAAGGACCATTGAAGATCAGTGATTGCAGAATCAGAGGTTCCCTCTATTTTCTCCAGCCATTCTATGAACCTCTGAGGTCTATGCACAGCAATGGCTGGAAAAGAACTGAAAATGAATGTATCGGGATGCCAATAAGCCGTGCAGGCGCTTGAACAACTGTGCAGCTTTGAGGAAACATTGCTAGCAAGTCAGCTAGTGGTACCAGAACGTTTAATCAGATGGATAACACCATCATCATCTCAAGGGCAGTCAGGGACTGGCAACAAATGTTGGCTTTTCCAGTGATCTCCATGTTCCGTGTGGAAATATTTGTCAAAGACCAGCTTCTTAATTCAGCACATACCACTCTCATTCCACCAACAATCACTTTCGCATAATTAACAATCATTCATTTCATCTTACCCTCAAGCAATCAGCATTGTTGTATACCACATCCATGTCTCAAGAGAAAATTGTGTGGCAACTATTCAATAAGGACATCCACATCATCCAAACAGATTGCACAACATTCACAGCTGAACTTCCTTCTATTGAAGGAGACGTTGTCACACAACTAACCCGTATGGTTCAATCTCATCTTTCCCGCTCATAGTTCTATCGCAGTAGGTTACAATTCAAATATATTTCCAAATATCTTTTCAATGCAAAGAGGGTTTGTATTTCTCTCACCCCTTCTCTCAAGTTCCAGAACTCTACTGTCCTTAGAGTGAAGGATTTTTCATCTCCGCACCACTCCTTGCACAAATTACTTTTATTTTATGTACCCTTGTTTTTGACTGCTCTGTTACTGGCAAGAGGCCCTTCCTATTTGCTTTAACTTGACCCTGTAGCTCCTCTAAATAAAACAACCCTTTAGTCAATCTTTCCTCAGAGCTCAAGATCTATTTTTCCAGCAACATGCTAGTAATCCTCCACTGTTTCATCTCTAATGAAATCACATCCTTCTTATGATGTTGTGACTAGAAATGGCTGCAGTAGTCCAACATAGTTGTTTTTATATGGTTCTAGCATAAGTATCCTGCTTTTATTCTCTATACCTCAACCATTTTAAAAAAAGCATGTCGATTTGACCATGTTATCTACCTTCACTTGCAACCTCAGCAATCTCTTACTATGAAGATCTTAATATAATATAATTATTTTTAGAACTCAGGTTTTAAAGTGGACCAGGAATGGATTTACTTCAATGAAGGGGCTCAGGTCTGAACCCAGTGGAATCAAACAGAAAACCATGTATTTACAATAATCCTTTGCTTCTCATCACTGAGCCACTTTGAACTCAAATTTCCATTTTCCATGAGTCCATGAGATTTATATTTCTTGGGATCTCATCAAAAGCCTTACTAAAATCCATGTGGACCACATTAACATACCATCATCATGAAACTCCTTGTCACCTCCTTGAAGACTTCAAACAAGTTAGTCAGATATGACATCCACTCAACAATTTACCCTCCTGAATGAATTCATTCTTTTCTAAAGGGCAATTCTTTAAATGATTCTCTCAGAATTTTTCCAACAACGCTACCATTAAGGATCAGGCTGTACTGACTAGGCATGTCTCTCCCGCTTCCTATAAACAACAATACAATGTTCGCTGTCCTCCCACATCAGATTTCTAGCCAACACAGTTTGGAAATAATGGTCAAAATTACTATCATTTCTTCTTCTGCTACTCTTAGCAGCTTAGAATATATTTCAATTGGGTCTGGTGTTTTATCCACTTCTAGGAATGCTAAAATCTTAATATTTCTCTCTCAATCTGTTATCCCATCCGACATTTCAAACTCATCCTTAAACTCAGTGTATAACTCAACCCTTTCTTTTGTGAAGACAAATGCAAAATATACCATCAGGATCATGTCTACATTTTCTGCCTCCACACACAGGTTACCTCATTAGTCTCTAATTTCCTCTAATCTTCAGCCATTAGTCAATTTTGTGGCTGTGGCAAGGTGGATGAACTGCCTCTATGTTCATCCAGCTCTTTGACCTTTGTGTGCTCCCCACATATTGAGCGTGAACAGTCTTGTATCAAATTGTCAAATGATCTGATCTTGTAATGGCCTGATGGGGTCAGTTGCCTAGCCTTCCAGTGAACACTGTTACCTGAGGAACAGAAATCCTGAGGTTATTGGGTATGATTGGCTCCCCAACTCTTGAAGTGAGGAGGCACTTCACTGTAGCACATTTGCCTCTGATATTAATAAGTGTTGCCAGTGAGTGAGTTGAGCTGTCACCAGTCCACTTATCCTTATGTTTCATCACAGTGTATGAATGGATATCAAACTAAGGAACTACAATGCAGGCATTTTAGAAACATGTGACTGGAGAAGTATCCTCTGGCATTGCCATTTAGCTTGGCTCCTTCACTTACTTGACAAGTCTTGAGGGAAGAGATGCTCAGTATCTATCATATAGTGATAGTATTGCTTCAGGAGTCACTTATAGTGTTCTAGAGATGTACAGCACAGAAATGCACCCTTTGGCCTAACATGTCTTGCCGACCAGATATTCTAAATGAATCTAGACCCATTTGCCAGTATTTGGCTCATATCCCTCTAAACCCTTCCTATTCATGTATCCATCCTGATGTCTTTTAAATGTTGTAATTGTACCAGCCTCCAACACCTCCTCTGGAAGCTCATTCCATACATCCCTTTTGTATGAAAAAGTTGTCCTTTAGGTCCCCTTTAAATAATTTCCCTCTCACCTTAAACCTGTGCTCTCTAATTTTGGACTCCCCTACCCTGGGGGAAAGACCTTGGTTACTCACCCTATCCATGCCCCTCATGATTTTATGAACCTGTGTAAGGACGCCCCTCAGCCTCCAACACTCCAGGGAAAATATCCCCAACCTGTTCAGCCTCTTCAGAGAGCTGAAACCCTCCAACCCTGGCAACATTCTTGTAAATTCTTTTCTGAACCCTTTCAAGTTTCACATCTTTCGTATAGCAGGGAAACCACAAATGAACGCAGTATTCCAAAGTGACCTAACCAATATCCTATACAGCCGCAACATGACATTGCAACTCCTAAACTCAATGCACTGGCCAATAAAGCAAGAGTATCTAATACCTTTTTCACTACACCCTATGACTCCACTTTCAAGGAACTATGAACCTTCACCCCTTGGTCTCTGTGTTTTGCAACACTCCCCAGGATCTTACCAGAAAGTGTATACGTCCTGCCCTGATTTGCCTTACCAAATTGCAGCATCTCACATTTATCTAAATTAAACTCTACCTGCCACTCCCCGGCCCATTAGCCCATCGGATCAAGTTCCCATTGCACTCTGAGGTAACTTTCTTTGCTGTAACGACACCACAAACTTTGGTGTCATCTGCAAACTTACTAACCATGCCTTCTATATCCACATCCAAATTATTTACATAAATGTCAAAAAGCTGTGGACCCAGCACCGATCCTTGTGGCGCAATGCTGGTCACAGGCCTCCAGTCTAAAAAACAACCCTCCACCACAACCCTCTGTCTCCTACATTTTAGTCAGTTCTGTATCCAAATGGCTAGCTCTCCCTGTAATCCATGTGATTTTTGGAAAATATATTTTTATTGAAAAATATATTTTTATTGCAAAATAGATTTTTTAATGTTACAACAAATACAAACAATACAAAGAAAGAACACCAAAAAATGTAAAAAAAACCCAAACTACCCTCATGTACAAATGTATAAGTACATAGAGAAAAATATGTATATAAAAAAACCCAACTAACTGCTTAACTGAATAAATAATAACCAACAACAAACTAATAAATAATGATAACTCAGCTCAGCCAAACAAAACACACTCTCGAATATCGAGAACATTAGTTTTCACATATTCATATGTTTGCAGTTCCCCGTCTCTGGATATTGGACTCATAAAGCACAATCGTTATGGCTATATAAAGCCCTGTATTAGTGTGGCAGACAAATCTGTGTCCAGGCATTCTAATAAGGGCTGCCGTGTCTTATTGGAGAAAGTGAGGTCTGCAGATGCTGGAGATCAGAGCTGAAAATGTGTTGCTGGAACAGCGCAGCAGGTCAGACAGCATCCAGGGAACAGGAGAATCAACGTTTTGGGCCTTCCTGAAGAAGGGCTTATGCCCGAAACGTCGATTCTCCTGTTCCCTGGATGCTGTCTGACCTGCTGCGCTGTTCCAGCAACACATTTTCAGCAGCTGCCATGTCTTATAGCAATTCTCAGTTTTGTGGCGTACCATACTTGTAAGAAAATCCAAGGGGATATGCTCTATAACAATCTTCTGCTAATCCAACAGGCCCGGGAGATTTTCAGACACCCAACCTAACAAGACATCCTTTCTTGCGCAGAAAGTGAGGAAGTTGAGAAGATTTTTCTTACGCGGAAATACAGGGAACACACTGGATAGGCCAAGAAGAAGAGAGATCATGTCCTTTTCCACCCTTACACCCAAAATCCCCTCCATTGCACCTGCCACAGCACTCCAGTATGTTTGAAGCCTGCCACAGGATCAGAGACAATGGGTCAGAGTGCCTGTACCAGCCTTGCTCTTGGGACATGTTAAAGATACCCCTGGTTTAAATTTTGACAAATGATCCGGAGCCAAGTGGACCCTGTGGAGAATCTTAAACTGTAAAGCATGGGTCTTATTGCATTTTTTTCTTGCGCTTTTCCAAATATCTTCCCATGCCTCTGAGGAGACCTCTACCGCTAGCTCTCTCTCTCTCTCTCTCTCTCTCACACACTCTGCAGAGTCGATCGAACTCATCTGAGGGGGCACCCCCCAGTTGATGATATAAAGTGCTGACAGAAAGTGTACTCTTGGCACTGAGCACCTTCCTCTCGATGTCGGATTTGTAAGAATCAGTCAAAAGTGTAGTCTTTTTTAAAATAAAATCCCTAACTTGAAAAAACCGAAAGATGTCCCTATTAGATAGCTTGTGTTTCTGTGCTAACTGATTGAAGGACATCATTGTGTCTCCCTCAAATAAATCGCCCATGCAAGACACACCCCTAGCTGCCCAATGTTGGAATCCTGAATCTATCATCCCCGGTTGAAAACCTGGCATACCCACTATAGGTGTAAGATGTTTTGTCAATATTGCCTTCCCTCTGCTGATTTGCCCTCCATGCTTTAACAGTATTAATAACTATTGGGTTGTGGCAATATTCCCTAACTGTCCTCATTTTGTCCAAAAGCAGCAAACTGATAAGGGGGCACCCTGCCTGAGAGGTTTCGATATCTAACCATATTGAAAAAGGGCCCCCAAAAGCCTAATCACTCATGTAAAATAAAAGTGAGCTGAGCTGATAGTTTTTAATGTCCGAGAGATCCACTCCTCCCCAATCTGTAAGGCAACTGCAGTTTAACTATTTTAATAAGAGGCCGCTTATGATGCCAAATAAAAGTGCTGAACCAGCCGTTCAGCCTCCTAACATTATTGGAGGATCTGCGATCCTTTATGAAGCCCGTCTGGTCCTCTTTAACAATAGAAGGTAACAGTCTCGAACCTTGACGCAAGAGTCTTTGAGAGGATTTTAAAGTCCACATTTAAGAGCAAAATGGGCCTATACAAAGCACAGTCCTCCAGGACCTTCCCTTTTTTAAGACTAGGCGAAATATTGGCCTCTCTCAGAGATGGTGGGAGACGATCATAACTGTATGAGTCATTAAACATGTTGAGCGTCGGGCCGGACAATATGTTTATAAATTACTTATTGAATTTGCTGGGAAGTCTATCAGGATTCGGCACCTTTCCACTCTGAAGCTGCTTCACAATCTCCTGCACCTGATAAGGGGACATTGAGAAAAGACTCTTGTTCAGGGATCACACCTGGAAGCTCCAAATCCTTGAAAAAGGACTCCACCTTGGCCCGGCCCTCCTTACAACCCTCAGACTGGGATAATTCAGAGCAAAATCTCTGGAATGCCACATTAAGCTTTTTGAAATTGTGTTAGATTCCCAGACCCTTCCCTAATTGACGTAATGGCTTGAGGGGCGCACCTTTTCCTGGCAAGAAATGCTAGGTACTTGCCTGGTTTGTCACCATGCTCATACAACCTTTGCTTTGTGAAAATAAGCTTCTTCTTTTGCTATCTGCGTGAGCACAGAATTCAATGCAGACCTCAGCGCCGTGATCCTCTGTAGCTTGGTCCACAAAGGCCTGTCAAAGTAAGCCTTCGCAACTGCCTTCAACTGTGCTTCAAGGAGACATGGTACTTACCCTTTTTCCACTTCCCACTGACAGAGTAGGTGATAACTAACCCCCTGGCATAGGCTTTGGCAGATTCCCAAAGGACAGACGGGCTACTAACCGAGCCTGAGTTAATGTCTAGGAATGCCCAAAATTCCCTAGAGAAGTATTCCACAAACTTATTATTCCTTAAGGATAAAGGGATCCATTCACGAGTGCCTCGGGCCCACTGTAACATCCTTGACTTTAACCAACTGGTACGCTGAAGCGTGATCGGAGATGGTAATATTACCAACCGTACAAGGTGCCACCAAGTCCAGGGTTGCCGCGGGAGTCAGAAAAAATCAGTCCTGGTGTGACATCTGTGTGGATTGGAAATACCTCCAGATGTCCACCAACCTTAACTCCACATACAGATCCATTAATTGTTTAGTTTGTACAGGGGGTATCGGGGGGGCCTCTGGGCAACCCGTCTACTGTGGGATCCATAAGACAATTAACTACCCGCCCACCCGATAATGATATGCCAGAACTTGAGACTGATCAATTTGGAGAATTCATCTCCCAGAAATCCATCATATTCTTCCCCATTTATCAGGCCTTTGAGAATTCAAACCTACCTGCGTGTCTTTAACACACTCTAGTAACTTAAATGCGGAGTTCCTCCTAACCAATATAGCCACTCCCCTACTTCTGGTATTAAAAGATAAAAAATAAACCCGATAAAAGCCATTCTGCTACAGTTTCAAATGCTCCCTATCATCCTGTAACAAAATCATATCCATCTTTTCCTTTCTACACTTGAAAGTACCATCTTCCTCTTAATTGTTGAGTGACTCCCCTTGATGTTCCAGGTACACCATTTAATCAAGTAATTCGCCAAAACCTTCTGCAGTAACATTTAGATTCCAGAGGGGCGGAACTCAAACCACAAATCGCTGAGCCATAGTGTCGCAAGATCCATCAAACATAAAATCTACATAAACTAAAACCACCACAATTAACAAAGCTTTCAAAGACTATATACAACAAAAACCAAAAAATAAACCAACATATAAAACGGCAACTGCGCTGAATAGGGAAAATCATCTCCTGCCCAAAGGGGGCAATTACACATCCCAAAACCCAACTTCCCATCCCGCTGCCAATATTGCAGCCCGGGTATTTAAATACCTGAACTGGGCATAAATTGCCCGTAAGTAGGCCTCCAGCCACCCCAACCATTTTCCCTCCTCCTATCTAGAGCCGCATGGCAAACACAAGCAGAAAAGTAAGAAAATACACCATGGAATAACAATGTGAACAAAGAAATTTTGTTATATCCTTTGATATAACTTAGAAATTGAAAGTACACATCTCAACCGCTGCCAAACATAGTTTAGACCAGATTATTACCAATAAAAAAGATAGGAAAAGAAAGCCCCAACTGGACTTCCTCTTTTTTTTTAGACATACCCAAACAACGCTCCTATTTGTACATACTAAATTGTTCAGATTAAGTTAATTTGTCCACAAAGACTCTTGCTCTCTCTGGCGTATCAAAGAGATGTACAGATCCATCTAATGTTTTCTGTAGCACTGCCGGATACCTCAGAGCTTCCTTGGCCTTCTCTTGATGCCGTCATAGGATTTTCTTTTCCGGATCACCGCCGCTGAGAAGTCCTGGAAGAACATGATCTTAGAGCCCTCGTAAACTAGGGCCTTTGGTACCTTCCCCTGGATTCTGGAAACTTCCATGATTCTCTCCTTATCTCTAGAATGATGAAACTACACCAAGATTGGATGAGGATGTTGACCCAGACCTGATCTCCGTGTCGTGACCCAGTGAGCCCTCTCAATCTTCCAGCCTCTCATTCCAGCTTCCAAGTTAAGGAATTTCAGCAACCAGTCCTCAATCAATTCTGTCAGTTGCTTACCTTCCTTACCCTCCAGCAGACCGACAATCCGAATATTTTTTTCTCCTGCCCCTGTTCTCGAGGTCATCAACCTGGTCAAGCAAATTACGGACCTGTCTCTCCAGGACCTGGATCCTATCCTTGCAGGAACAGGTCTCAGTTTCAACCACTATGACTCTGTGTTCTACCTCATCCGTCCTTTTCTCCAGGACTCCCAGGACTTCTACAGCATGATAGTGATTGGGGCTAGCTTCTCCTCTATCTGTTTATCTAACATCTCACAAGATTTCACGAGCTCCTTCCCCAGGGCCTGCTAAGAAATTGAGTCCGAGGATCATGCAGTCTGGGCTGTGGGCCCGGCCTTGGATGCTCCTCCTCCCTTCTTCAGTATTCCTGGACGCTGAAAACCAAGGTAAATTGATTTTTAACAGTTTCCTCGGGACTCCACAACCTTTCCAGAGTCCCAGGATATCGTGGTGGTCCGGGTAGGGTGGGTTAAAAGTATGTCCTGCTTGTGCTGCAGTGCAGAGCTCCGCAACACGATCTTCCTAGATCGCTGCCATCTTGGATTCTCCATTCCACGTGATTTAATCTTGCAAACCAGACTACCACGTGGAACCTTGCTGAACACCTTGCTGAAACTCCATACAGACAATATCCACCAGTCTGCCTTCATCAATCTACTTCATGACTTCCTTTAAAAATCTCAGTCAAGTTAGTGAGACATTACTTTCCATACACAAAACCATGTTGACTGTCCCTAATCAGACCTTGCCTTTCCAAATACATTTAAATCCAATCCCTCTGAATCCTCTCCAACGATTTACTCACCATTGATGTCAGGTCACCCGTCTATAGTTCCCTGGCTTTTCCTTACTACCTTTCTTAAATAATGGCACCACGTTAGCCTACTTCCAGTCGCTGGCACCTCACTGATGGCTATCAATGATACAAATACCTCAGCAAAGGATCCAGCAATCACTTCTCTAGCTTTCCACAAACTTCTGATCAGGTCCTGGGGATTTATCCACCTTTATGCATTTTAAGAAGTCCAGCATCTCCTCCCCTGTAATATGGACATTTATTAAGATGTCACTATTTATTTCTCCAAGTTCTCCAGGTTCTACTTATTGAGGACATGGATCTTTAGAATCAAACGCACAGAAGAAGCCCATTGTGCTTACGTCAGCTCTTTGAAAGGGAAACCAATGTAAAATCCCACTCTTAAATTCTTTCTTCATTGCCCAGAAATGATTTCCCTTCAAATATTTATTAAATTCCAATTTTGACAGTTGGTATTGAATTGGTTTTGATCAGCATTTTAGCCAGCGCATTCCAGATTGTAACAATTTAAATGATTGCCTTTAATCAAATTGATTAACATGAAAATATAAAAGGGTAGAATTATGCAAGAGGTATTCAAATCTCAACTGGAATTGGAAGTGCCACAACTGGAATTCTGTCAGCAGTTCGTAATTTAGTCTTGGAAAGAGTGCAGCACAGATTTACCACAAAGATACCTGAACTGGAAAGATCAGTTTACAAAGACAGTTTTTCAGATTAGAGGCCTGTGACTCAGTGGTGTTCCACAGGGATCGGTGCTGGGTCCATTTTTGTTTGTCATTTATATAAACAATTTAAATGAGAATATAGAAGGCGTGGTTAGTAAGTTTGCAGATGACATTAAAATTGGTGGTACAGTGGACAGTGAAGACAGTCCTCTCATATTACAAAGAGATCTTGATCAGTTGGGTCAATGGACTAAGGAGTGGCAGATAGAGTTTAATTTGGATAAATGCAAGGTATTGCATTTATCCAAATTAAACTCTATCTGCCACTCCTTAGTATTGCATTTTGGTCAAACAAACAAGGGCAGGACTTATACACTTAATGTTAAGGCATTGGGTAGTGTTGTAGAACAGAGAGACCTAGGGGTTCAAGTACATAATTATTTGAAATTTGCATCTCAGGTAGACAGGGCGGTTAAGAAGACGTTCAGCACGCTTGCCTTCATTGCTAAGACCGTTGAGTATAGACGTTGGGATGCCATGTTGAGGTTGTACAGGACATTGGTGAGGCCTCTGTTGGAGTACTGTGTGCAGTTCTGGTTGCCCAGCTATAGAAAGGATATTAGTAAATTGGACAGGGTTCAGAAAAGATTTATCAGGTTGTTACTAGGAATGGAGGGTTTGAGTTATAAAAATAGGTGGGAATTTTTTTCACTGGAGCATGGAGGATGAATGGTGACATTATAGAGGTTCATTAAATCATGAGGGGCATAGATAAGTTGAAAAGCAAGGGTCTTTTCCGGAGGGTGGGGGAGTTCAAAACTAGGGGGACTATTTTTAAGGTGAGAGGAGAATGTTTTAAAAAGGACATGGGGCATTTTTTTTAATGCAGTGATTCGTGTAGGGAATGAACTGTTAGAGGAAGTGGTGGATGCATGTACAGTTACAACATTTAAAAGAGATTTGGATAAGTGCATGAATAAGAAATGTTTGGAGAGATATGAACCAAAAGCAGGCAAGTGGAATTAGTTTAGTTTTGGAACATGGTCGCCATGGACTTGTTGAACTGAAGACTCTGACCTATTACACAAACTAGAGTTGTAGTCCGTTGAATTAAAAGGTTGAGGTGTTATTTGATCAATGATTTAAAGATATTAAAAGGGTAGGTAACTAATGTGATGAATTCCTTTTTATTGTTACATAGAATTTATGCTGAAAGCTAGAACTCTGTGATAATGGCAACATTTTAATGTTTTGGGAGATAGAGAGTTCTAAGGACAATGTGGAAGAATCCAAGACAGCATAGATCCAGGAAAGAAAGATGGATCACAAGATTGAGTTTTCAAGACCATATCATGAAAGTGAAGAATCATAATCCTTGTGAAACTGACTGAAATTAGATAAACCAAAGTGGCATTCATGTCTGGGGGGAGATCCATTTCACAGGTCTTGATCAGACTGTATTGTGTGGTGTGTTCAATCCTAGTTTGTTTGTTAACCATATTCGCCTCATGTTAATTCTAGCTTGTTAGAATATAATTAATATCTATTTTGCAGAGTCTAACCCTTTTCAACAATAATCTTAGCATGTTGTTTCAATAAGTTTGTTTTGGTAATAAACATTTTTTTTATGCTGGCTAAGGAAATGAGGATGATTGTTCTTAACGCTGAACCTGACACAATCTGAGACCTATACTATTGGCTGTGTCGCCAACCTCGTTAAATTTAAAGTAATTAATGACTAGTGAAGGAGTGGGACTGGAGAAGAATCAGTAAACCTATCAGTCATAACATTAGGGATAAACTATTTCAACTGCTTGGAGATTTTAGGACAAGGGTATATGATCCAAAATGGAAGCCATACAAGAGTGAATTTAGGAAACATTTCTTGATGCAAAGGGTATCAGGAATTTGGAACTTTCTCAATTACAAAAAGAGCTATTGATACTATCAATTATTAAATTTAAGGGAGTTACTTATTTCTCTCTCTTCCTTTCTGCAATTTCTTTCCTTTTCTCTTACTCATTTTCCCTCTTTTTTTTCTCTAGTTTCTTCTCTCTAATCTTTCTTTCTTCCTGTCTTGCATAATAAAAGAACAAGTTCTGTCTCAGGTAAATGAGTATTTGAGTCCAATTACACAATAAGTGTCAGTAAACTATGATATTTTTCATTTTTCATGCCAGTAACGTAACAAATTGTCCTTTGATAAATGCAAAAGGTTCAATGTTTATGCAATAACTGAGATTGTATTCCTTTCATATCACAGCTTAAATTGACAGTATATCGTTCTTTAAGACTGATCTGCCATAACTGAGACTATCATGGGGAATGAGGAAATCACAGAGATATTAAATCCATATGGCAGAGATATTAAATCCATATTGTGTAGAAGAGACACCAGAAAAGACAAAACAAATTATAACCTAGCAACAAAAAAATGAGGAAATGAAGGTAATTAATATCTGCCATTATTGGAATATTGCATGCAATTCTGGTCTCCTTCCTATCGGAAAGATGTTGCAAAACTTGAAAGGGTTCAGAAAAGATTTACAAGGATGTTGCCAGGGTTGGAGGATCTGAGATACAGCGAGAGGCTGAACAGGCTGGGGCTGTTTTCCCTGGAGCATCGGAGGCTGAGGGGTGACCTTATAGAGGTTTACAAAATTATGAGGGGCATGGATAGGATAAATAGGAAAACTCTTTTCCCTGGGGTCGGGGAGTCCAGAAGTAGAGGGCATAGGTTTAGGGTGAGAGGGGAAAGATATAAAAGAGACCTAAGGGGCAACCTTTTCACGCAGAGGGTGGCACGTGTATGGAATGAGCTGCCAGAGGATATGGTGGAGGCTGGTACAATTGCAACATTTAAGAGGCATCTGCATGGGTATATGAATAGGAAGGGTTAGGAGGGATATGGGCCAGGTGCTGGCAGGGTGGGACTAGATTGGGTTGGGATATCTGGTCGGCATGGACGGGTTGGACCGAAGGGTCTGTTTCCATGCTGTACATCTCTATGACTCTATGACTCTACAGAGAAAAAGCGTCAGACAAACTTATAGGACTAAAATACCCCAGCCCTTCTATGATCTATATTGCTGCAGAGATTGTGGATGCACTTATTATGATTTTCCAAATTTCTCTAGATTCTGAAGTGGTCCCAGCAGCCTGGAAGTTAGTAAATGAAAAAGAAGGGAGGGTGAAAGAAAACAAGGAACTACAGGCCAATTAGCCTAAATATCAGTCATCATGAATGTGTGGGAGTCTAACAGAATCATAGAGTCATAGAGATATACAGCATGAAGACAGACCCTTTGGTCCAACTCATCCATGCCAACCAGATATCCTGAATAAATCTAGTCCCACTTGCCAGCATTTGGCCCCTATCCCATGAAAATTTTCCAATTCATACACCCATCCAGATGTTTTTTAAATGCTGTAATTGTACCAGCCTCCACCAATTCCTCTGGCAGCTCATTCCATATACGCACCACCCTCTGCAGGGAAAAAGTTGCCCCTTAGGTCCCTTTTAAATCTTTTCTCTTCTCACTTTAAATATTAAAGATAACATAACAATACATATGAAAAGTTCAAATATGATCAGACAACATTGAGTTTATTGAATTTATTAGGATTTTTTTCAGCAGGTGACTTTTGGGTAGAAGAACTGGAAACTCTGAGATATGTTAATACTTGAATTTCCAAAAGGAATTTGACAAAGTCGCCGGACCAACAGTTAACATGCAAGATAAGAGCTCATGGAGTTAACAAGGACAAAGGATTGGCTATTGGACCAGAAGCAAAGAGTAATGATAATGTAGTATTTTCAAGTTGGCAGACTGTTATAAGTGAAGTGACATAAAGTTCATTGCTGGGGCCTCAGTTAATTACAATCTAAAAAATGTCTTAGGCAAAGATGAGGATACACAGCTAAGTGGTAATGCAAGCTGTGAGGAGCACACAAGAGGCTGCAGAGAGATATGGACAGGTTAAGTGTGAGGGGGATAAGTGCAATATAAATATAGATAAATGTGAGATTATTTACTTCAGTTGAAAGATTAGAGGTGCAGAATATATTTCAACAGGTGAGAAACTTGTACATATTGATATTCAGAAAGACTTCTGTGTACTCATGAAAGGAAGCCCATATCTTAGCGTATTAAAACAACAGGCAAGTGGCATGTTCAGAATCAATCATAGAATCACAGTAATTATTAAAGGTCAGAAGGAAGCTACTTGGCTTGTTGTGTCTCTGAAGAAATAATTTACCTGGCGCCATCTTCCCAGACCCCAGAATATTCTTCTTTTTGGATTATAATCTAATTCCATCTTGAATGCTTTGACTGAACCTGCCCACATTACTCTCGGGTAGTGCATTTCAGATCCTAGCACTCGCTGCGAGACAATGTTTTTCCTCGTATCACCAATGTCAAGTACCTCAAATCTGTGCATTCTCATTCTCACTCCTTCTACGGATGGGATAAACTCTGTCCAGACTCCTCATGATTTTGAACAGCTTCTGTCAAACCTCCTCTCAAACATTTCTTCTCCAAGGAGAACAGTGTCAACTTTTCCACTCTTTCTGGGAGCTGAAATTCCTCACCCCTAGAAACAATCCTGTGAATTGTTATTTGCAATCTCTCTCAAATCTTCACATTGTTCCTAAAGTCTGGTTCTCACAACTGGACACAATACTCCAGTTGAGGCTGAGCCAGTATCTTATACAGATATTTTATAATTTCCTTACCCTTGTACTCTATGCCCCTATTAATAAAGCTTAGGACACAATATCATAAAATCCCTACAGTGTGGAAACAGGTCATTTCGGCCCAAGTCCAAACTGATCCTCCAAAAATTATCCCATCGAGAGCCATTCCCCTACACTATTGCTCTACATTTAAACCCTGACAAATGCACCTATCCCACACATCCCTAAACACTATGGGCAATTTAGCATGGCCAATTCACCTAGCCTGCACAAATTTGGATTGTGGGAGGAAACCGGAGCACCCGGAGGAAACCCACACAGACATGGGGAGAATGTGCAAACTCCACACAGACAGTCACCTGAGGCTGGAATCGAACCCGATCAGGTCCCTGGCACTGTGAGGGTGCAGTGCTAACCACTAAGCCACCATGCCACCCTATGCTTTATTGACCACTTTCTGACCCTGTTCTGTTACCTTCAACGACTTATGCACATAGACACCTAGGTCCCTGCGCTCATACACTCCCTTGAGAGTTGTGCCCTTTACTTTCAATTGTCTCTCCTTGTTCGTCCTAACAAAATAAATCATTTCATATCTCTTTGACCTGAATTTCATCTGCAATTTTGTTTGTCCATTTCACCTAGTCAAGCTCATAGTATGACTCAAACCTGCTTGAAGTGACACATACATTTGATCACAGCAACCTGTCCTCTGCACACAAAAGGAATCTGTTCAAGCCTTGTGCTTTTTTGAATTACCCAGAAACGTGAAAAACCCTACTACTTTCCGAAGACCAATGCCTCAGCTAATCAGTGTTGACTTGCCAAGCAGTAAGCACCCTTGTTCTATAAGGCGACAGAAATGATTTAAATCATTTGAAATTTGTCATTCTCAGGGCTCTTGTGACACGGTAAAAATGTCCCCAACCCTGGATCGGTGAGGCATTGTGGGACAGTTCAACCACTGGAAGTGGAAGTGGACACTGCTGGGAGGAAGAGGAGGAGGAATCCTGAAATGGGAAGAGTGGACTTGGTGTCCTGTATTGGTGTTGCTGCCTAGGCCCTGCCCTGGCACTGTGTGCTGGTTCTGCTGCTGCCCAAGCCCTGCCTTTGGACTGTCACTGATGCTGCTGTCTCGGACCCCCTGACATTGTTGCTGCTAGGGGAAACCACTTATAAAACTCGCCACCACTGTCTGGGACTTTCAGCCCTCCCTGAGTGACATTTTTTTTTACTATGTTTAAAATGGCGACCACTAGCTATTGTCATAGCCTCTGAAATGTACGGAAAGACAGTGCTTTCCCTTTGCTTCGAGCGGGCGGTGCACCTGACCCTGGAGAAAGGGCTCACTGTGGGCAGAACCTATCTCTCAGTCAATCCTTCAGAGGTCACGGCACAAAAGCTTGTGTTCTCCAATGTCCCGCCATTTATTGCCAGTGAGCTTCTCCTCTCTCACTTATAGCTGCTGGGTGAGGTGTGGTCAGGGATTGGACCCATCCCGTTCAGACTGAAGACCCTGAGCCTAATACACATTTACTCTTTCTGGTGCCAGGTCTTCATTAGCTTGACCTTGGGTGAGGTGACTGAGGAAGTATTTCCTGTGCGCTGTGAGGGGACGGCCTACTGTTCCTTCTGGATGGTTGGGTAGTGAGCAGTGTCACTTCTGTGCCACCAAGCAACACGGGTGGCCACTGGTGGCTGGGCTGCACCCGTTCCCCCTACTGCTAAGGTAATACCCAGAAACCCACAAGCCAGAGTTTGCTGTTGCCACAATCTGTGGCAAGAAGAGGGTTAGGTATCCAGCCAGAAAGAAGGCGTGGCATAGGTCCAAACACTCACTGAATGTGCCCTAGAACCCATTGCGTTACCAGTCCACTGGTGGCTGGGCTGCACCCGTTTCCCCTACTGCTAAGGTAATACCCAGAAACCCACAAGCCAGAGTTTGCTGTTGCCACAGTCTGTGGCAAGAAGAGGGTTGGGCATCCAGCCAGAAAGAAGGCATGGCATAGGTCCAAACACTCACTGAATGTGCCCTGGAACCCATTGCGTTACCCTCAGAGTCAGCACCTCGGCCCAGCCCACCCCGGTGTGAAAATGCCCCCTTGGCTGGGCATGGGTTACTCTGGCATGGGAACCCTAAGCTCAAACCCCACCTCTCATTGGCTGCACGCAGTAACGCCAGTCCTTGGCCCCGTGCAGCTGAGCCTAGAGATTCCAAACCTGATCCCTGACCCTCCACCTGAGCCCAAAGTTTCCAGGCCTGGTTCGGTGTGTGGGAATTCCAGTCCTGACCCCACCCCCCTTCATCACCTAGTCACAGGGATTCTGAGATGGGAGCGGAAATGACAGAGGCAGTCTTCCCTGACCCATCACACCCCAGCCTTCCCCCAGCCAATAGTGTCTCTGCAGTAGCTGGTGGGAAGGTGTGAAACCCCGAAGAATGCTGGGAAAGGAGGCAGCCATCATGATAACCCTGCAGAGGGAGGACTTCCCTGCTGTGAGGGTCACATACTGCTCTTCCCCGATGCCTCCTGCCCCTCCTGTGTTGCGAGTTAGCTGGTCCTCCCACTGCCAAAATCCCAGCGACACCTGAGGAGAAACAAAGCCCTGTGAAGGCCATGGTGCAGGCAGTGTAAGCTTTCCTGGCTCATTGGGTGGTGGGGAAGAGGAAGATGGATTCCCGGGTGCCTTGGTTCCTGCGGGAGAATCTTTTCCTTAAGGGGCCAGGTGACCCGTGTCAGGAGAGGAGCAGGGCCCTGAGTCTCTGCCACTCGATGACCCAGAACTGGAACATTTCCTAATGGAGTCTACCAAGGAAGCCCTGCCAATGACTCTGGGGGTGGTGTCATGGCACAGGCCACACCCCTCCAACTCTCATGGTGGTGGAGGGGCCAGTGGATGACAACAACTGCCTGGAGGAGGGGGGGGGGACTTGGTGGTGGGTGCTGGGGATGATGTGGAGTTTGTATCAAGCGAGGTTTAGATTCTCTACTGTCCCTCACTGAATTTCCCCTCACCCCAGCCGAGGATCTCTGGGATTCTCTGGTGAAGAATGTTGGCTGTGGACTGCTGGAATGTTTTTGAACTGGTCTTCTGATCCAGACAGCTCTCATTGCATCCAGGTTGGCCCAAAATAACCAGCAACAGTTCAGGAACATTTCTTGCGGGTCTTGAGGAAGGCGAGGGATCTGTCTGCCCTTCCTTCCTCCACACAGGGTTTTTAAATTTGGTGATGGTGGCGCAGGGCTGCTGACATGATGACCACCATAGCTAGCCTCAACATCAATGGCGGTAGGAATCACAACACAGAGTCCAGATCATCTCGGTCTTCTGGATCAGGATGCACGTGATTTGCTTCCTGCAAATTCATCAAGGATCCTTAGACAGCACCTGCCAATCCATGACCACTTCCATCTGGAAGGACAAAGGCAGCAAGTACTTGGGAACACCACCCACTGCAAGTTCCCTTCCAAGCCACTTACTACCCTAAGTTGGAAATATACCACCATTCCCTCACTGTTGCTGGGTCAAAATCCTGGAACTCCTTCCTTAATGACATTGTGGGTCAACCCACAGCAAGTGGACAGCAGTGATTCAAGTAGGCAGCTCATCCCCTCCTTCTCAAGGACAAACAGGGATGGGCTATCAATGCTGGCCAGCCAGCGATACTCAAGTCCCACAAATGAATAAAAAAAACCCCACAACACACCGGGAGACAGAGTCACTTGACTCCCGGAGTGGCAAGGAAAGATCTATATGAGACACCTCACAACCAATTCCAGCAGAGTGGGTGACCAACTTGTTGGCCACATGTCTTTAGCTGGTGATCTTGGGGACTAGGAACCAGTGCTAGGCGGTTTGCTTCAACTGACGCTAGTGGGGGTGTCAGCACAATGATTCACTTTGTGAATGTTTACGTTTCTCTGGTCAGGCCAAGATAAATGGGCTTCGTTGAAGAAGTGTCCACTCACCTCATGTCCATCAACAAATGCCCTTGAGTCACCCTCATGGGAATTTTAACTGCACCCTTGAAGAGCAGGACCATGGTGGTGCCCAGTCTGGTTTTGCATCGGGGAGGAAGTTGGGGGACTTGGTCAAGTCCTTTGACCTGGTGGACGTCTGGCAGAATCTCCATCCTGACTCCATTGCCTTCACGTTCATAAGCCTTGGAGTCACTGCATCGAGGGTCAACCGCTGGTACATTTCACGGGTCTACATCGCCTGTGTTCTGGTGGCCTCCATGCTGCAGGTGCCATCCACAGATCACCACCTGGTATGGGTGGAGCTCACTCTGTTTGGCACCCAGCTGAGGTCATCTTTAACAATCTGCTGCTGGAGGATAAGCAGTTCCAGGATTTGCTTTGTCATTCTGGAGTAGCTGAGGGAGGAAGTCGGGGTACAGGAGCTTCCCTTCCTTGAAGCTATGGTGGGATGTGGGCAAGACTCTTCTGGTGAGAGGGTCAATGAAGAGGCAGACATCCAGGATCGAGGGGTTGGAGGTGCTTGACCTGGAGTCACATCTCAGTCAGCCTAATGTGGACCCAGACCTGCAGGGGGTGTGCGAAGAGAAGAAGGCTGCGCTCCATAGACCTGCAGCTCGTTGGATCCTGGGACGTGTATGTAAGGTCACAGATCCAGCTGCTCGAGGACCTAGACCACAGCTCCCCTTCTTCTACTCACTGGAAAAAAGCTTTGGGGCCCGTCAGCAGCTCCTTGTGCTACTGAATCATAGAATCCCTACAGTGTGGAAACAGGCCCTTTGGCCCAATAAGTCCACACCAACCCTCCAGAAGTATCCCCTCCCAAATCCAATCCCCATTACTGTATATTTGTCCCTGACTAATGCACCTAACCTACACATCCTTGAAGACTATGGGCAATTTAGCATGGCCAATTCACCCAACCTGCACATCTTTGGATTGTGGGAGGAAACACACACAGACACGGGGGAGAATGCGCAAATTCCACACAGTCGCCTGAGGCTAGAATTGAATCTGGATCTCTGGCACTGTGAGGCAGCAGCGCTAGCCACTGAGCCACCTGTGCAACCCCAAAACTGGCTGGTCCCTCATCTCAAATCTGGAGGGTATCAAGACCTAGATCAAAGCCGAGTCCACAGATCTGTTCTGTGTGGACCCATCCAGTGAGGATACTCGCAGAGGTTTGTGGGTGAAGCTGCCTCGGGTCAGCCTGGGGGACGCTCCTGTCTCTTTAGAGGACGCATCAGATGTCGCCACCTGACTCTCGAAGGATTGTTTCCCCAAGTCTAGGTGGGCTGATGGCGGACTTTTTCAGGGCGTTTGGGATGTCCTGGGAGGTGACTATGTGTGGATCCTGGAGGAAGGTTTTGCAACCGAAGAGCTGCCCCATTTCTAGGCACAGGGCGGTTATCATCCTGTTGCTGAGGAAAGGGACCTTTATCCACATCAAATCCATCATCCAGTCCCCCTCCTCAGCACAGACTGCATCATTTTTGCCAGGATGTTGTCATCTCGCCTGGGATTTGCGCTGGATCGCTCTTGTGGGGCATTCGAGGACGAGAGGTCATAGTGTTCGGATAAGGGGTAGCAGACTTCAGGAGAAACTACTTCTCCCAAAGGGGATTATGAATTTGCTACCCCAAAGTGTGGTGGATGTTAGGACAATTTAAGGAGGAGATAGACAGATTTGTAATTGGTAATGGGTTGAAGGGATATAGAGAGAAGGCAGGAAAATGGGGGCGAGGAGTGTATCAGTCATGATCGAATGTCAGAGCAGACTCAATGGGCGGAATGGCCTGATTCTGCTCCTATATCCTGTGAACTTAATGACCCACCCTGGCCAATCATACATGGTCCCGGGCCAGAGGTTCCATGACAGTGTCCATCTGGTCTGGGACCTGATCCATTTTTTCCCAGAGGGCTGGTCTGTTCAGTGCCTTTGTGTCCCTCAATCAGGAAGAACGCATTTCATAGGATCGATCACGAATATCTGCTCGGGACTATGCAAGCATTCGGATTTCGGGACACAGTTTGTCACCTGGATCTGACTTTTGTACACCACTGTGGAGCGTCTGATTAAAGTTAATGGGTCCCTGACAATGGCCCTTGGCAGTGCATCAGGGCTGTCCCCTGTCCAGCCACAGAACAGATCTGTGGAATAGACTTTGATTTAGGCCCTGATACCCTCCAGATTCCTATTACCAGCCAGTCTGAGGCAGCACGGTGGCTCAGTGGTTAGCACTGCTGCCTCACAACGCCAGGGACGCAGGTTTGGTTCCAGCCTCGGGTGACTGACTGTGTGGAGTTTGCACGTTCTCCCCAGTGTCTGCTTGGGTTATCCTTCAGATACTCTAGTTTCCTCCCACAATCCAAAGATGTGCAAGTTAGGTGAATTGGCCGTACTAAATTGCCCATAGTGTTCAAGGTTGTGTAGGTTAGGTGCATTAGTCAGGGGTAAATGTAGAGTAATTGGGTTTGGGTGGGAAACTCGTTGGTGTGGAGCTTTTCCAATGCCTCATGCAGAGAAGGTTGTTCGGGTTGGACAAGGGAGTGGTTCTTCTGACTTACACCAACAACGTGTTCCTCACATTCACCGATTCAGCTGACCAAGTGAGGAGGTGGGAGTGCCAGATGGTATACTACTTCCACCAGATTCAACTGGGTCAAATGTTCTAGACTCCTGGTTGGTCCATGGATTCCTTGCCAGAGGAGTTATGGGGGCTCAGCTGGAGTGCCACCCATCTCCTTTATCCGGGGGTTTATCTTAGCCCAGTTGAGGAATCCTGGCCAATGAATTAGCAGGAGGTGGAGGCCAAATCCTCGGCCTGCTTTGGCAGCTGGACAAGACTGCTCTGAGTGCTGCCTTACAGGAGTCGAGTGCTGGTCATAAACCAGCTGGTGGCCGCCTTGCTGTGGTACCAGCTAGTCCCTTTGGCCCAGAGAAAGTTGGCTCATTTTTACTGGGACAAAAAGAAGCTCAAGGTTTGGGAGAAGATTTGTAGCTTGGGTGCTCGTTGTTGTGGTTCTATTCGCCAAGCTGGGAATTTGTGTTGCAGACGTTTCGTCCCGTCTAGGTGACATCCTCAGTGCTTGGGAGCCTCCTGTGAAGCGCTTCTGTGATATTTCCTCCGCCATTTATAGTGATTTGTACCTGCTGCTTCCGGTTGTCAGTTCCAGCTGTCCATTACAGTGGCCGGTATATTGGGTCCAGGTCGATGTGCTTATTGATTGAATCTGTGGATGAGTGCCATGCCTCTAGGAATTCACTGGCTGTTCTCTGTTTGGCTTCGAAAGAATCGAATCCTTCCACCAATCAGGAATGGACCCAGACCATGGAACAGGTCGTCACCATAGGACAGAACAGGACCACACACCGCAAAAAACGGCACTAAAAGAAAAAATGGCCAAACTAACACACAACAGAGAGGACACCACAACACACACCTGGGTTAGAAACCTCTCCCACAGACAGCTCACAGACACAGAAAGAACAATACTGGCCAAGGGACTCAACTACAACCACAGGGACACCAAGACAGCAGACTTCCTAGCAGCACTAGAATGCACACTCAGGAACAATG